>NC_137217.1:21129630-21302130 GCF_949987685.1 Ammodytes marinus | reverse complement strand
CTTTTCATATCACTTAATTCTGTCTGAACCAGTTACACACTGCTGTTGCTAACCTTAAACACTTTTAGTAATTCTACTTCTCAGTTATTTGAGTAATGTATCACAAGTACACAGAGAAAGTGCAAATATACAATAAGTTCACCAAACACTTGACCAGACCAATGCTGCAGACTGAGGAAAATATAATAAATTTTTCTCCATACACCCAAATCAGTCAACATGGAAAATCACAACCAAACATGTGTGCAGTAGTCTGCATAACACTGTTATCCCAGCAAACAACAACACACATACAATACTGTATCCAGTACAGGTTAAAAATTACAGATAATACTGTATATACATTTAAAAAATATGATAAAGGAAACAGAAAATACAGTTTAGAAAATACTAGACATTATCTCTTCGACTAGCTGGATCTGTCCAGAGAATTTCATCCACATCCTTCCACCGCCATGCAGAGAAAAACTGGAAAAGGAGAGTATGGTGGAAGGTATAGAACTGTGAACTGTGGCCTGTGGATGGTGTAGAAACCAGTTCTGGACCAGAGCAGCATGGTGGAATGACATATTGTCCCAAATGACAATGTGTTGCGTCTGGTGCATTTGTTTACCTGCTCTGACTATGTTTCGCAATCAGTCTAAAAATGTGAGTATGAGGTGTGTTGTAAGGGCTAATATTGGCATGACAGAGGAGGACCTGATCTCCTCTGTGGATTCAACCCCCTCACTCTCACTGTAATTCTGACTCCTTCCATTTTGGTTACTGTAAAGGCATGTGGACTTACCTGCTGCATTTGTATAGTGCTTGAACCTGATTGGTGTGTCTAGAATAAAGCAATCATGTGTTTGTGCATTTGGGGGTTGTGTTTACTGATTGGCTCATGTGTTTGGTAGTTTGACAGTCAGTGCTTTGGAATTGCAATGAGGTGACATCATGATATACTTCTGTGTCTAATGTGTTTAAGTGTGTTTAGTGTTTTGCAAATCACTGTGTGTATTGTTTTGCAAAAAGTGTGAGGCTGACTTTGTGCTTATAGTGGTGCACATAGGGCCAATGGTTTGCTTCTTGAGTTTAAGGTTTTGATAATTGTGTCATACTTTTGATTTTAGTGTTCGTGCGATCGTAAAAAACTGTAAGTTGATTTGATTTTTAAATCCTCACATCATAAACAGAACAGCAGCCCATGCATCAAACCCTGAGAAACTTTTGCTACGATACGAAAATGTATTCAAAAACAGCATTTCAAATTCATCACACAAGTCAGGCCTCCTTTCTAATTCTTGACAGAATTATGCATGTACTGTAACGAACACTACGTACTGAACATTCTTTTATAGGTCATTGTGTTAGAGTGAGAAGGTGCTCTAGTTTGGGAAGAAACTAGTTCTGCTGTGATAGCAACATTGCTGATTCTGCACATGATATATAAGTGTCCTGCCCAGTGCCTAGTAATGAAAAACTGGTAAGAAAGTAAAATAGTTCATGAGAAAAAAAGTTAGCACATTACGTTGACAGACGCTTAAAAGGGGTTCAGCACTGCACACATTTACCCCGACATGATGGAACTGAAGCAACGTGCGTGTGTGTGTGCGTGCGTGCGCTATTGATGAAATACCAGTCCCTGGAAAAATCCTGCCATTCTCTGTGATCCTGTTTCTGGTCTCAAGCATAAAAATGGTGACTCATCACCCTTTGGACCACCCTTAGCCAAATCGTACCTACACAGTCGCATGTACTTTTTTTCTTCCTCTCCTCCCTTGTTATCCCTTTTCCTTTTTGGTCAATTTGTCACTTTCTGCAGCACAGTAATCTTTTTTTCTTCTCTATTTGAGTCTGTCTCTTTCTCACTTCCCCTCACTCAGCCGGCCCCGGGGTCCGTCTCTCATTTCTCGCTACGTTTTTTTTTCTCCATCACATCTTATGTAAGTGGAGTCTTTTTCTCCTGTCCTCTATAGACTCTTCTCTGACAGTTATGAAACAGCACAGTGGGGATTTCAGAGGAGGAAGAAGGACTCCAAACTCCCTTTCTCTTTAGTATGCCTCATCTACTGGGGAATTAAAGAGAAGATGGAGGAGCAGAGGCACCTCTAGGAGGACTGCCAGCCTGTGTGGCATGTAGGAATCGAGGTGGCCTGAGCTTACCAATGCTGACGATACTTAAGAAGCTTAAATGGTTAAATGAATCATTTGGCAGTATAAAGCAGCACAGAGACAATGAGCAATGTCAGTAAGACAAGTATTCTGCCTCCATCTGCCAGGGAGCTGCTGCTGTATAAAATGCCACTTGAAAGGTCAAGTCCATCAATAGAAAGAAATCATTTAAAGCCAGGACTAATTCTTTGTTGTTTTTGAAGCAAGAATGGCTTCTTTGATGTCACTTAACAGCTGTCGGGACCAGAAGTGTTGATTGTGAATAGAGAGAGAGAGAGGAGATGGCATTTTGGACCCTGTGGCTGCTGTCTGTGTTTACCTTGCCAAAGCTGCCTTTGCCCAGCACCATGAGGAAATTGAAGTCACGGATGCCCACTTTGACTTTGGCAGGGCCCGGGGTGTGGACAGGCAGACAGGTGGGCAGAGGGTCCGGTGACAGGGCTGCAGGGAAGGCTTCAGACAGCGGGGAAGGGACTCCTAGAGGCAGCGACGGCGTGGTATCGTCTGGCTGAGGCTCCTGGAGAATGGTGTTGGTGGGAGGAAAGAGAGAAGAAGGGTTGGATGCATTTCCAGTGCACACAACACCTGAACACCTAAACAAACCAAACCTTTTCCTATACCTATAGTTTTTTGGACTACAGTCAGGCAGTTCAATCCTGCACCCTGGTGGAGACCGAGGGTAACAGGGAAAAGGGAGGGGACTCTGTATAATTTATTATCTAATTATTTAGCTACAGCATCAGACATAAATCTCCTGTGTTTTTCTTTTTTCCCCTCCCTCAGATAGAATTCTAAGCAGAACGACAGTTCAGGATCCTGACCCAGTGGCGGCAGTGGCAGCTGTTTTTTTTAATTACAGTAGATATAGATGTAATTATAGGCTGATGATAAGCTATGCCAAGGCCTTTGGATAATTTGTTATCCGCATGGTAAAAAAAAAGGTTGCTCCATTTGGTTGAACACAGAATAGATACCTCCACTGCTTTTTTGTTTCCTATACCTGCAGGTCTGGGTCGGGCACGGGGATGTTGTAGTACTCTCCCTCGTCTTGAGCCAGCAGCTTGAACCAGCCGCTAATGGGACGGCGGAAGATCTCGCTCACTCCGAATGAAAGCGCTCCCATGAAGTCGTTCCTCGACGTGCGGTCCCAGTCCCATACCTCCACAGACAGCCGCCTGTCCCGATGTTGGCCGCGCACTGAGCTGGAAGAGATGAGCAGACAAAAACTCAAAGAAAGTAGGAGGAAAATAATAGTTTTTTGCTTAAGTCATCATGCCATTTTCTTTAGGTTTCTAATTATTATTATTTTTTTTAATTTCTACTGAATATTAAGGGACCATCAACCTTATTTTTTCTGTTAATTTCAGTTATTTCAGGGTCCATTTTCAAAGGCATTTTTTTTTCTAAAGCACATTTTGTCCTGGAAACTGAGATAATAAAGTTCACGAGGACTCACAAGATGAAATTCTCACTCCAGACGGGATTGAGTGTTGAGCGGATGGTCTTTGTCTTCTGTTTGCTGTGGCTCCTTGGGTCTGGAATCAATTTCAGTTTAACATAGGGGTCTGACAGGCCATTTGGATCCATGGGCATCAGGTTGCGAGCCTCGTGCACTGGAGACAAGAGTAGAATAATAATAGAGCATACAGAGAGATAAATCCTTCTTTACCAACGTAACCCGACTTTTTGTTTGAAAACAGCACTTCCCATAATGCAGTGGGGTCCTTTCACCTGTGACATAGACGTCCTCGCTCTCTCCTTTGATAGTCAAGTGGATCCTCCCTCTCTTCTCTGTATGGTCTTCCCCGCAGAGACTGGGAACACTGCTCTCACACCGTCGATGGACATTCATGTCACAACCTCACACACAAATACAAGTGTGAACAAATACATGACAAGGGGCAACACACAGTAATTAGATAACAAAAGTTAACGGAGCAGTAAACAGAACATAATCAGATATAAATAAATAAAATTAAAAACTTTAAAAAACAAAAGACAGAATTTTTTTTTGTTAATGTACATATTTCTAAACAACGTCCATGGTTTGAGACACACACAAAAAACATCCCTTAGGATCATATCCTGAACTAAAAGGGGTAGTTCAACAATTTGGGAAATACATTTATTTTTCAACTGTAATTATAGGTCTACGGCTAGCAGCATAAAGACTAGAAACAGGGGGAAACAGCTGGCCTCCCTCTGTTTCATAGTGGCAACATTTGCCCAGCAGAAACTCTAAATCCCACTAATCAGCACATTATATCTCACTTGTTTAATAGGTACAAAAACCTATAGTGGAAAAATTAAGAGTTGCGGTTTTACAGGCGCTGTGTAGGCCTACTGGACTATTCCCTAGCCAGGTCGAATCACTTTGTGGAGGCCAATCTCATCGTTTAACTCACAGCAAGAGAGTGAGAAAGAGTTTTCCCAAAATCAAAAAAAAATTTAAGTAAGGCAACACATTTTGTCTGCACCAGCTTTCTGTCCCCAGCTCCCCAGTCAAACTCACAGGTACATTTCATGCCTTGGTGTATTAGGCCGTACAGCAACGAGCCACAGTGGTCGCAGAAGGTGGGACTAGAGTAAGTTTGGACCTTAAACTCGTGTTGACTCTTCAAGTCCTGAAATGCAATAGGGAACAATCCGCATTGAGTACTCACTCGCTCGCTCACTCACTCACTCACTCACTCACACACACACACACACACACACACACACACACACACACACACACACACACACACACACACACACACACACACACACACACACACACAAGCACAAACTCACTCACGCAACACACACACACACACACACACACACACACACACACACACACACACACACACACACACACACACACACACACGCACACAAACACAGAGTTGACCATGGAATAAACTGTGAGCGCACACACATTTACACACATAAATGCGGATTATGATTAGTGGAGAGAGGTTGAGTGGGTTATTCATGGACAAGCCAATTAGATTCCTCCACTGGGAGAGGACATATAAATGAGAGTGCATCTACTCTAGGCAAGGCTGTGTGAGTGCTTGTGTGTGTATGTGTGTGTGTGTGTGTGTGTGTCTGCGCGTGCGTGTGTACTGTGCAGAACGGGATGAATCATTTTTAGCTCGCTTCAACACAACCGCTCTCCTTGCACCATGCCTCGCCGAAACTGTTTTCCCTCCCTCAACCCCTCTGAGCGGTTATCTAAAAACACCGTCATCCTGTTTCTCCGATTTGTGTGTGTGTGTGTGTGTGTGTGTGTGTGTGTCTATGTGTGTGTGTGTGTGTGTGTGTGTGTGTGTGTGTGTGTGTGTGGGTGTGTGTGTGTGTGTGTGTGTGTGTGTGTGTGTGTGTGTGTGTGTGTGTGTGTGTGTGTGTTTCCTGTCACTCTCGTATCCTTTTACACTCAAACACACACATGTTCTCTTTAACCTCATTTATGGAGGCAGTTGTAAGTGGCTGGCAGTAAGAAGAAGAAAAATATGCGAATAAAAGACAAATCTCTCTGAAATCCTAAAAATGCCACATAGAGGAAGAATGAGCAGACTGACTGTTCCTGAATCCCCCCCCCCCCCCCACCGCCCCCTTTCCCCTCTAATTCTACCTCTTATCTGTTCTCTTCCCACCCTACACCTGTACCCCCCCCCCCCCCACCCTCTCTTTCTCCTATCTCCAACTCCCTGCATTTCCGAGGCCTTGCGGGATGACATGACAAGATTGCAGACGTCACAGATGGGGACAAGACTGCGCGATGCGAAGGATGCATATGCAGTGACAGATGAGTCATGCACACGTGCTACTGGTGACAAGCGGATGGCTAAGTGTGCCGCTGATGATGGGGTACGTCTCCACGGAAATGGAAAACAAGAACGTAAGAAAGAGAGTGAAAGTGTTGTGATGGCGACGCTGGCACATTTGCTCACATCTGGTTGTGGGGTAACCGAGCCAGGACAGGTGAAGGTCACAAACTCGTGACACCTTTTGTGGACCACGAAACTGCAAACTCGGGAAGGAAATGGAAGAGAAAAAAAACACCCTTACAAAACGAATCGGCCACACTGAGAAAATCATCTGAGGAGATTAAATGCTGAGGAAAGAGACAATACCGCGGTTTATCCTTACCTTGACATTGAAATCCCTGTTTGCCGATGCCCCTGAATGAAGAAGGCACATGGATTAAGACACAAATACAATCTCCTCTACTCCTCTATAAGATGAGCCTTTTTGCTTTTGAGAAATGTTTTCTCTTCTCAGCCAGAAGAGTATAGATAAGGGTTCCAAGACAGCGATAGGACTGTTACATTATTCCACCCTGTATTAAGAGCAGCAGACATGCAGGTACAAGCAGATAACAGTCTCTGTCTCTTTTAAAAACAACAAACAGCACTGTCTTAGAGACTCCTGACCTTAAAAACAAAGTCATAATGTATGAAGTTTGAGTGTCGATCCTTTCTGAGCCACACTGCGGACCAGGTCAAGTGGAGCAGTATCTATTATTGTCACACATACACACACATACAAACACAATTCTGCCGTTTCCAGAACTGTGGTGTTGGCTGGTTTCCAGTGTCTCCTTGAAGATGTAATTGAATAATTAAAGCCATTGATTGACTAAAGAGTCCACTCAGCGGCTTACCTGCTGTGAATCAACTTTTGATTAAGAGGGCTAGAAACGAGACACTGCCGAGTGCTCGTCAACAATCATAGGAAGCTGACCATAATCACTGATCTCATATCAGTTCACCATCTGGCTGAGCAATAATTAAAGATGAGGTTGCAGAAGGTAATCTGATCCTCGATCAACAGTTAGCTGAAGTCTCTGTCTGCAGCATTGAGCGTTTGAGGCCAGTTCAGCCTTTCCACCAGCAGAGCGCATTAGAGAACCATGTATGGATCTGGAGAGAATCAATAGTGATGCTTGCTGGCCACATATCACAGGGAATTCACTACCTGTTAAATGTAATGATCCATTGAGAAACCTCTCTGACACATGTCATTAAATAAAAATGTACGGTGAATATACAACGAGAAAACGCTATAAAACTTACCAGAATCGGGTAAAAACCTTCTGAACTATAAAGCACTAATTACAAATAATTTATTAAAATACTTAAAAATACATTTTAAAAGAGAGATTAAAAACAACAACACATGGATTAGTTTTTGCCAAAGGGCCACTGAAGACATGTTGACATGTCACAGTAGGACAAGCGCAGGTGTACAGTAAATATTAAAATCAATGAAGGATGACTTCCATTAGCAGCTTTAGTTTTAGGGTCCAGGTGTTGTGCATGCTGGCACACACTGTCATGGCTCACAGGGACCAAGAATAAAACAGAGCCACTGTTAATGTTGTTAGCAACACCTGTGATTTTCAAAATGTCTGCTGTGTGAAAGGTCTTTTGGATCGGTCCTCTGTATTAAATTTATGAACCATATTAACAGCATGTTAATGACTCTAACCATAAATAAGATTGTGAAACCAAAGCCTTATCAGATTATTTTACTCAATTGATAACAATTGTATCAGCCATACAAGGAGTAACCCATTCCTTTTAAGAGCCTGACTAAATAAACAAGATTTTTACATTTTAAAAATTCTGACTTTCTCTTCTTAGGCTTTAATTAATGTACCAATCCCCCCCAGGGGCTTCGACACCCAGGTTGAAATCATGTGTGAAGGAAAGGAGTTTTCACCCTGAGCTAAGCAATGCTACCATGGCCAAGACAGCAGCCAGCTGGAGGAATGTCCTGAAAGCTACCCAGAGGCTGCTGGCACGCGCACAGCCCTGCATCTGACATACACTCGACCATATGTCCAAACACGAACGCGCACACACACACACACACACACACACACACACACACACACACACACACACACACACACACACACACACACACACACACACACACACACACACACACACACACACACACACACACACACACACACACACACACACACACACACACACAACCACTTCCAAACATAATTACTTGCACACACTTCCATGGCTTCACTGGACAGAACAAGCTCACTGCATGGATGTTTGAATGAATATCCGAGGGCCCACACGGCAAAGGTCTACATTTCTATTCTATTTCTATATTATTAAAAAATCATTCCTGTTCCTTGCAAATCACATACCTACTAAACATCATCATCGAGGAAAGTAGTCCTATTTTCAAATTTTGACAATGCATTTTTTCAAACTTTCTTGTTTTCCATTTGTAGGGGAGAGTGGCCCGAGTTGTGCCACGTTTTACTCAAAGTGATTTTAAAGTGAGGCCTTGACAGTAAAGTCTCCAACTCAAATATGTACATATATTTCAGGGTGTTGTGCATCCCCGGCAACAATAACTTTGGATCTGAAATCAACTGTTTAAGAAATATAGCTTTTGGAAAAAAAGTTGTCTTGTGGCACAACTTGCCCCCTGTGTGGTGTAAGTTGTGACACAAGAGCGAATACCATGGGGTAAATTGTTCCATTGATATCTTTCTCATAAACTGTACTGCAAGACAAATCCATTAGACAATCACTTATTTAAGGTTTATTTAAAGTAAATAAAGTAAATATTTTACAAAGATTGAAGGACAATTTTCTTAAACAAGGCCTAGCAGATCTAATGGTTTTACCTGCAAAGCTCACAATGACAAATTCACCATCATCATCTTTCTGGCCATCTGAACTCTCATCAGTGGTGTCGTTAAGTGGAATGGAGATGTCAGTCTCTTCTGAGCTACTGTAGACAATAACTTTCCTTTGGTGACCAGCGTATACAGCCATGCCAATGGCACAACTCTCAGAAATTTACTTTGCAC
Source organism: Ammodytes marinus (assembly GCF_949987685.1). Taxonomy (NCBI): domain Eukaryota; kingdom Metazoa; phylum Chordata; class Actinopteri; order Uranoscopiformes; family Ammodytidae; genus Ammodytes; species Ammodytes marinus. The sequence continues at coordinate 21,293,135 of NC_137217.1, read as the reverse complement.
TAGCTGCTCCGCCCTTGTAGAACCAACTGCCACCTGGCATATGCGATTCCCTCTCCATTTCTGCCTTTAAATCAAGGCTCAAGACCCATCTGCACACCCTGGTTTTTCCTCCCCATTAACTATCTTACCTCTGCACTACTATCTTTGTTTATATGTGGATGTCTGGGCTTTATGTCTTTTATTTTTGTTACTGTTATTTTACCTTCATTTTTTACCTACTGAATGCACTATGTTCAGCACTTTGGACAGTGCAAACTGTTATAAATGTGCTTTTATAAATACATTTTACTTACTTACTTACTTATAACTCACCCCAGGCCCTCTGGCACAAATCACCCCAACCCCAGAATTTTGGATAATAAGCATGATGCAGCAGTTTAGGGCTGACATCGTGCTAACTATATAGACACAAAGTGTAGCATACTAAAGCACTAAAACATGTGTCAAATGTTTTCAAACGTGTCTATAATTGTTCAGACACAATAACCAAAAAACCTTGATCATGGAAATGTTACTTTGAAAGGCAAAAAACAGTTTTTTGAGCTTAATGTGCTTATATCTTATTCCATGTTTCTCCCTTCTTTACAGGATGAGTCAAATGGATGGCTCTTCTTAAATATGTGCTCACATTTCCAATTTCTTCTATGGTTTTCTAGAAACAATGGGTGGCACAGCTTCCCCACCGGCACAATTTAGGCCACTCTCCCCTATTATGATTCATCTACTCATTAGCAAATGGAAGAAGTGGGAAACTTTTTCAAGCCATAAATAAAAACACTAAAAACGTCAATTTATCTGACATATTCTAAATCACCAAGCTTGAGAATAAATAGTAAACAGCTAGTGTTACAGAAATAAAACACAGGACATCCTACAAAAAAGGACAACGGCACACCACTGGAATCTGTTGCATGATGCATCCCTTAAAAAAAATCAGATAGTTACAGTTTGTGAGAACTGGAGACAAAGTGGGACTGTGACAACAAATACCATTTTTAAAAAGGAATGTTTTTCTAGGTCTTTTAATCGTATTATATAGTTAATGTACATCTAAAAGCACCGTGAGTAAATACGACTATTAATTTTGTAACATGTTAACACATTCAAAATCTAATAACGCAAAACACATTACATTTACATCTTATATTATTAATATCTAAATCCATTTTACTGTTTATACTTGTTCAACAAATCCCACCTTGAACAGTATTTTGGATTCTTCTTGAATAAAGATACTTTCTTACTTGGAGCCTTTTTTATGTTGTTGCACCAAAGGTACTCTCCACAGATTGCACACGGGGAGTTCAGTTTTTCTTGTCACAAATACTGCCACTCAGCAAGAGTAAACAGCTACATAATGTATCTTGTGGCTCTGGAGGAGCTTTCAAAACTCAGAAAAATAACCCACATGATGCTGAGATGGCTGGACCTAATGGAAGTCGCTACTTGCATTATTGGAAGGACAGAATCCAGCTTTTTTGGAGCTTGAACCCATAATACAAAATAAAGTCAGGATATCTAAGCCACTTCTGCTTATTTTTGTTTTAATCTTTACTGAGGTGACATAATAAATCACAGCAACCCTTTAAGATGTGAATAATGCCTCCTACACTACAACTTGTGTGTGTTTGTGCATGAACTGTAGCTCTGAGTGCAAGTCTAAATTCGGGAGAAAAACTGTGTGCCCTAATTAAGTTATTGCTTGTGTGTATACAGTGTGTGTGTGTGTGTGTGTATTTTACTCTATGTGTGCCTGCATGTGTGAAGTAAAGTAACTTCCGTATGGTGTGGGCTGCAGTGCGGAGGGGTGCAGAGTGTAGGATGTTCCTCCAGCAGGCAGCTGGATCTGGGAACGTGCAAAGAAAGTCAGAGTCGGATGGAGTAGTGGGATGCCTGAGGAGGAGGCGGCTTATGAACTGCCGATTGGTTTCTGTGTTTAAATGTGCAGAAAACTAAACTGTGTGTGTGTGTGTGTGTGTGTGTGTGTGTGTGTGTGTGTGTGTGTGTGTGTGTGTGTGTGTGTGCGTGTGTCGGTGTTATACCAGATGAAGTCGGTGCAGTGGCTGCAGAAGGTGGGCTGTTTGAAGAAGCGGGCCGTGAACTGATGGTCTTTCACCTCCACGATCCTCTTGTGTTTGAGCGCTCCCTTCCGCTGGAACACGGGCTCCCTGGGCGGAGGGCAGAGCGGCGAGGGCAGGGGGGAGGCACCAGGGGAGGGCGCCGATATTGGGGAGGCCAGTGTCAATGGGGAGAGGGATGGGGGAGGGGAGACTGGGGTAGACATGATGCCTGGAGGATACAGTGGAAAGAGAAGAGAGAGGGGGGGGGGGTGTCAGTTGCACAGAACGTGCGAAAAAGAACGTGAAGATGGGAGAGGAGCAGGAGCAGGAGGAGGAGGAGGAAGAGGAGGGAAGGAAAGTGTACTGGGTCATGGTTGAGGCAGGAGTTTATTAATGGCACATGGGATGGATGTTGGGTGATGGGGAGCAGCGGAGGAGTGGAGTGACGTGATGTTAGAGAAAGATCGAGAAAAAGGATGAACGGACCCGGAAGTGCCAGAAGTAGATGGAGGGAGCAGAGGGAAAGCGACAGGTATGAGAGGGAAAAGAGAAAAGAAGAGGTGTAATGAGGGAGACAGGGAGGTTAATTCACACACAGAGACAGAACTCTCCTAAGAGACTCTGAGACGCTGAACGATTAGTGCAACACACTGTGTCCCACATACCGCCTGTCCATTTCTACCTACATCTCCCTCTCTCTATGTAACCCTGTATATCTCCATCCCCTGGCAGCTATGATTATCCCCCCAGCCCCCTTGTCGTCATGTCAACTCTACCTCCTGTTGCCATGTCAACAACACCCTCACCACCTGCTCCAATATTAGAGCGTGTATCCTCCCTTCACTTCCTGCCTGCCCTTATTAGCAATTAGTCTTGTTTCTGAAGTAAAGTTTTGGACCAGAATAATATGTATACGTCTATAGGGAATGAGATGTGCTGAAAAATGTGCAAAACAGCAGAAATGAGCGGGAGAGAGAGATTGTGGTGCAAGTGTGCTACTAAATGATAAATTAAACACCAACAGAGATGAATACATAGATAAGCCCATAGCAAAAACCGATGTTAGGAGAAATAACGTGATGAAATGATTGTGTCTCAAATCAATCAAAAGGGCAAAAAAGGGCAAAAGTGGGGAATATGGCACAGTGCTCAGAGATGAGTGGAGTAATGCCAACAAAGTAAAGATATGTTCAAAAAATGTGTGCACACCCATGTGGCCAAGATAACTAAGACATATTACCTGAATTTGTGGTGATTTTAAAGGAAAGGCTGGACTAAAAGGAAGCTTTCTTCTCTTCCTATTCCCCCTTTCGTCTCCTCGTTTAGCTCCAAAAGATCTGGCTAAAGTGTCACACCTGTAGCCAGTCACCTCAGAAAAATAGAGAAAGATGGGAAGGAAAGACAGCAGCAGTGCTGAGGGCCGGAAGAATAGAATCAGCCAAAAAAAGATCAAATAAATAAAAATAAAAACCTTATTACATCAACAAAAAAAGCAACAAGCGTTTGTAGAAAGTCAAGCTTTCTAGGAACCAAAGATAGGAGTGTGAAGTTGCATATATCCGTTAACCCAGAGGCAGGGTGAGGAGGAGGACGAGATAGAGAGGTGGTATTCTCTTTCCAAGATTGATTCTCTTTTTACTAAGAAGAGGACGAGAGATGGAGAGACAGAGAGATGGGAAGAGAGAGAGAGAGAGAGAGAGAGAGAGAGAGAGAGAGAGAGAGAGAGAGATTGAGGGGAATAGGCAGCTATTCATTTTGAAATCTGGGTTACTTCTCTCAGGAGAGGGTGAGGGAGATAGAGGAAGGAGGATGGATGAGACTGAAGCCATTTTGCCACCAACAGTAGGCTACAGTATGGACAAGCAAGTGCCAACTGTCCCCCACTTCCTCTAGTGCCAGATGGAGAGAGGAAAGGGGAAAGAGCAAGAGTGAGAGAGTCAGAAGAGAGAGAGAGTATCCAGTCTAGAAGAAAAGAGCAGAGAGATTCAGCGGCAGGGAGTCCAATAAAAAATAAACAGCTGAAAATCTTGGAGTTTGCAGCAGATCCAGATGACTGGAGGATCAACAGGCCTGTGAAATAAACAACTCTGTTAATCTTTTCTGTAACAGTATGTTCACCGCATTTCAAAATTGTTCTCAGATCAAATCAAGCTGTGGCTTGATAACACTGCTCCACTGTACACTGAAATCAGGTCAGCTAAGCCTGATGGGAAGAGTAGTCTCAAAGTGATAGGGGCTGTTTTTCCATGGACTGCACATACCATCAGGGCAGAAACACACACACACACACACACACACACACACACACACACACACACACACACACACACACACACACACACACACTGACTTTTGTCGTTTTCATTTAGGAGGACATGGTTTGACTAACATTTATAACACAACATATTGGGAGATATATGGTTATGTGCTTCTCTGAGAAAGACAGATGAGAAAACTCTCACAGCTGGTATAGCCATGCAGCTGGTAAACTTATCATAAAGACTATAGGTTAATAGCTAACCTGACCCTGTCCAAAGGAGACAAAAAACAGCAATTAGCAAATCTAAAACTATCTAATCCACAAATATCCTTCTTTTTCAATCAGAAAAAAACTGTAAAAACAGCGGTTTGCTGTTTTGTAAGGGGTAATGTGCCAGAATATTTCTTGGCTGGGACCAGTTGCCAGGCAACCAGCAGAGACTTGGACTATTATAACGTGTTAATCAGTGGGCTTTAGGGGGCCCAATGGACTGATTTATCTTTTAAACTTCTGAGCAGAGCCAGGCTAGCTGTAGCCCCCTGTTTGAAGTCTTGATGCTACGCTAAGCTAAGCTAAGTTAACCAGCTGCTGGCTCCAGCTTCAATTGTAAAGAAGTGAGAATTATATCAAATTTTCTTATCGCAAAATGTCAAACTATCCCTGTGACCCTAAAACTCAATGGTATCCCTTGTGGGGACCATTGTTTTGTCACCTAATGGGAAGTGTCTGTGTGAATAATTGTGTGTATTTTATTTATTTGTTTACTTTACAGGGACAGCGCACAATTTAAAAAAAAATTGCTCAAGAGCCAGCTAGTATACCTAATGTGCATCCAGATCGGTCCCTACAATACAGTTTCACAGACGCATACTTATTCACTGTGTGTCCACGTGGTCTAAGGACATTTTTGTGAGAAGAGATCAGCAGGCCGGAGAAAGGATGCAGGCAGGCAGGGGATGAAGGGGTGGATTGGTGTGGGACGCAGAGACTGAGAGGGAGCGAGGGGTCGAAGGTCTAATTAATGGAAATGTAGGTTATTAGTCTCCTGATGAGGACACTGGCAGAGAATTAATTACCAATTATAATTAGCCAGATAGTTAGAGAGCAAAATTGTGTCAGCCAGCAAGATAAGAGCGAGTCAGTGTGCATAAGTGTGTGTTGGAGGCTGTCATTATTATGTGTCTGTGTGGTTTTTTTTTTTTAAACAGCTGTGCGAACATGCCCTATGTGACAATGATACATGTTATTTCAGCATTAGTCATGCAGGACTTGCAGCTGATTGAGGGCTTTTTCCTTACACAAGTCAGACCTCTCTCTACAGAGCTGCCATTACTGCTCTTCATTTCTGGCCTATAAGACTCACACTCTCTTCATCGTCCTTGTCTTGGATGAGTCATGTTCTTGTTCTGTTTTAACAAATAAATGGGGGAGATGTCCTCACCCGGTCACAAACAAAGAGGGGCTCAAAATATGAGCTGTAGCACATGCACTTCTAAGTAATCAGGGCATTGAAAAACAAAGCACATAAACGGCTCACAATGCCTGCGCTCCATGCGGTGTGATGAGTAAGCACTTGTGGCTCTGAAGTGTCTTCATCGATGTGTGTTTGCACGCCTATCAGAGCATGCATTACAGTGCTTGATCCCAGGCCATAAAAGTGGGTTGGTGTGCATACAGCCAATGATACATTAAGGCCGTAAATCCAGAGTATGTACACAGTACTCACACAGCAGAATAAAAAACACATACCTTATATTCAGCCTGCATGAATCACATTGACATATAGAACACGAATCTTGATGAAAATAAAATAGCTGGCATACGGTAACAGAAAACAGAACAATTATGATAATTCAGTGAAGGAGCATAAATAAATTAAATTAAATAAATAACAACAATCCGTCTCTTAGTTCTCTTAGTTATTACAAAAAGAGAACTTTCCATACCCCGGCCTCCCTCTCTTTTCCTCTCTCAGTCTACAGATGACTATCTTATTATTTCTGACCATGGCTTAATGAAACAGAACATTTTCCTGCGATGGAATCTTTTTTTGGGGGAGCAATCAGAACTTCACCAATTACACGCATCCATTATCCTCTAACGAGTGCTCACTCGCATCAGGCAACGACTTCAACCTGGCTGGCTTTTTCCTCCAATGAAATTAAGGGTAAATTGACTTGCCTGACTATTTTTTGTGGAATCAGAGGAGAAGTGGTGTCTGAGATAATCATATCGGCCTGTTAAATTTGTCCCTTCAGAACCAATTGGCTCAATTTGCTTGTATTGTTTTCTGTTGGGGTATGCTTCTATTTGCTTTTTTAACGAAGAGCGGTCCGCTGTGCTTTTGGAAGAGAGCAACGAAACCTCCACGCCCGTCAGATGAGACGTTTGGCGGACGACTATAGGCCCATCAACGCAGCCTACAAACTTTCAGTTCTGAAGCACATTGGCCTGTTCTCCATATTTATTTTACTGCTGACTGCCACAACAAATGCTGATAAAATGGAAAACTATGCAGAGAAGTAAAGTCATGGATTGAGGCTTGGGGGTTGCTCAGGAGAGAAACACTCAGACTAGTAAGAGAATGTTCTGAGGCCTGATAATATGAGTAGTCATATATTAATCACGTTAATGACAGTGTGTTCTACAGCCTTTCCCTGGTTATGATATCTTAAAAAAATGCCCAAATGTTTGTCTGTGTGCGATCAATCACTTGTCACTTGCAATAATAGATTTTTAGCTTCATGTCTTGTCACCTGATGAATGTCAGTCTAGTTTTTACTTTCCTTTTATCTCTGTTTTTGTCTCCACTAACTTTTGAGGCAAATATTTGTCTCTATAGCTACTCCACTATATTCGCAAGCTAGAAGGCTAGCTCACTGTGTCTGTATGTTGTTTGATGCTAAGAGCACAGTGGGTTTCAAGTGCCTTTTTCACAGAGAAGACAGTTGTCTGCTGCTGAAATATGCTATCAGTAAAGTCGCAGGACGTAAAACCCCAAAACAATGAGCTTAAAGACAATAAAATGCTCCATTAACTAGAGGGGAACTGCAGAGTTGATAACTCTCTGTGGGTTTATAACCACAAGTAACTTCTCTTTCACACACAAGTGGTGATGTGATCCATTATTAATGTTAAAACATTGATTAAAGCTGCTTTAAACAAGACAAGTACCAAATCAATATTTCATGATTTCGTATATCTTTCTGCCTATTTAAATAACAGTGTTACTAGATCTACAGATACATCCAAATGAGCTATTTGGCTGAGGCAGATCTCCATTGAGTTTGAGCTTGAGGCGTAGAGTGTAATGAGTTTGGCACCGTGGCCAAGCCAATAAACTAACATGAGCAAAATAGGTGTGTGAGTTGAAACGTATTACTATTCACAGTGTGCAAAATACTAACAAGAACTCAATGCCTCGGTTGTAGGCTGCAAACCCTCTCTTACTGCTTCAGGCAGAAAGGGAAGGTTGTGAACAAAATGTGCTCAAGGGGAAGGATGAAAGCAGGAGGGCAGAAGATTCAGGTTAAGAGAGGCGATTGGATAATGAGGCAAGGGGAACAAGGTAAAGTCTGAGGATATCTTAATTTCCATCCCAGTTCTCTAGGATGAATTCCCTTTGGGTATAGGTGCCATCACGCACACACATACACACACACACACACACACACACACACACACACACGGTGCCATCACGCACACACATACACACACACACACACACACACACACACACACACACACACACACACACACACACGTACAGAAGAAAACAAGTGTGTAGAATAATAAATTCTTATTGTGTCCTAGATGTGGTTGTAATGTTTCCTGGCTGCAGCACACAGCAAACTCCCGTTTCTGTCGATGTAACCGTTCTATAAGAAGTTGTACTTAGAACAGTTAGAACACAGTTAGAACACAGTTAGAACACAGAGCTCTTCATTCTTTGTGCTTTACATTCTGACCATAAGACTTATTTGTGCTGTCAATTTTCCACAGAAAATTAATATTTGATGATAGAGAACTTATTTGATGTGTTTCTTGCTATCCATTGTTTTTTTTATATCTGAGTTTTGGGATAACAATGCACTTTTAAGACATCGCCTTTCGCTCTGGGAAATTGTGATGGGCTTTTTTTCAATATTTTCTGCCCTTCGCTGGGGCGAGATGTGATATGGACCAGGTTGAGCATGGGCATAATGCAGAACAACAGAAACAATGCGTCAGTTTGTTTAATAGCTTGAGTTACAGTTTTTTTCGATTGCTAACCCACAGTGGGCACAACTGGAGCGACATGTGCAAAACTCTAACAACACTATGCACTGCAGCAGTTCATTCGGACCAAACTCTAGCTCGTTTTTCATTGCTAAAACACAATTTTCAAAACTCTATACACTTATCTCATGGCTTAACCACTACCTGCACAACACACAATACACAATACAGTAAGGGCTACACTGAGACCCTGTTGTGAATCATGGTCTCCCATTGAGAGAAGCAGGGTTGAGAGTGAAACCAAATCTGCAAAGATCTGAAGTTGCATCTGTAATAGGAATTTTCCAGCAAACAAACAAGGTGAGAGTTGAATCCTTACAGTTAATGACAACATTACAGGAATTGATTTCTGTGTTACAATTATAGAATATTTACTGTATAGGGGAGAACGGGGTAATCTGAGCCACTTTTTACATTTTTTTTTTTTTTTAACCTTTATTTATACAGGTATATCCCATTGAGTCCGAAGACTCTTTTGCAAGGGAGACCTGTTCCCATTTACACGTTACCATTCACACACACATTCATACACCGATAGCAGGCTAACTATCGACATTCACACGAGGCAAGGTGGGTGAAGTGTCTTGCCCAAGGACACAACAACTATGACACAGGTGGCAGGGCGGGGATCGAACCTCCAACCCTTTGATCATCGGCCGACCCGCTCTACCAACTGAGCCACAGTCGCCCCTTTTGTGGCTCACTTTACCCCAGCTGTGGGGTAAACTGAGACAGACCAGAAAAATCAAGGGGGTAAAGTGAACCAGCTGGGGTTAAACTGATCCACTTACTTTTTCCACTCTGAAACTACCACAACAACACATATTGTAACAGTTAGAATCCTGAAAGCTAGCCACACATTCCAGAACTAAAGTCGGACTAGTAAAAGAATGATGGGGTTTGGTCAATTAAGCAAAGCAAATTTTCTAAACACTTGAAAGTAACTCTGAACAAAATCAAATACAACATATTATAATTCAAAAGGTTTTAATAAGATTCAAATGAAAGATAGAACCAGTTAGATTAGAACACAGTCTGGGGGTCAGAACACAGGACCCTTAGAGCCAGCTTGTGTCTGGGGGTCAAAGCATAGGAAAATCAGAACCAGCTAGAACAGCCTGGGACTCAGAACACAGGAGAACACCCAACTGGATTATAACATCAGCCTGTCATACTCTACAACTAGGCCTACTCTACATTCCAGCCCTGAAGGTTACAGGGAAAGATGAGAAGGTGCTCTTTCCGTGTGGTTGCCCCAGGTCGTCTCCCTGGTGTATTTCCTTGGCATGATGGCTTTTCTACAATGTGTATGACATTAAAATAAAACATATGTTATGTAATATTACATTAAAATATGTTTAAGACTAAACTTAACTTGTGCCTCATGGTGGGGGAAAGTGAGACAGTGTCTCACTTTCCCCCACAGCATTAGGCTCACTTTCCCGCACCACCACAATTTGAGAAAAAACTAACTCTCTCAGCATTTCAGGCTAATCTTTAGCTAATATCATCACATGGTTTTTATATGTTGGTAGTTCATCAACACGCATGAGAGAAGTTTTTCTACGTGAATACATTTGCTTTGTATTCTGCCCTTCCTAGACGTTGGTGCTGAGTTTGGCAGATAGCTAAACAGTTCTGGGAAGCACACTTTGGCATAACAGTTGATTAAGTTGACAGCAAGAACATTTACTTTTACATGTAAAATACCTATTTTGGTGAAAAAAACATGCTTACCACAGCACCATGAGGTCCTCTCTTTCAGGGCCAAGGGGAAATGAGAGGGGCTTGAAAACATATATCTCACATGACCACAAATGTTTTCCGTTGCCTAGATACAGGGGGTGGCTCACATTACCCGATGCCTCAGATTCCTCCGTTCTCCCCTACATATAAATACTAAATTTGGAAATGTTATCAATAAAATATAAAATAAAAATATGTATCTATTGAAGTAAACTTCTGATTTCCATTTCTTTTTGTTTACCTAAAAAAACTGGTATGTTATAAAATAACAATAAAACTATTTCATGTGAAAGAATTTCACTCTTTCCTCAAAGAAAATATTACGTTACTTGTGTGAAGTAACTCAGATTATTCAAACTGTAAAGATTAAAAGTTTGTCATTTGTGTATTGGGGTTTGATGCTAGTGTTTTGCATTTGCATTATTGTGTAAATATACTCTGTTTTAATTACCATTACAACTAGCCACAGATTGTTAACTACAGCTGCTTGAAATGATAAAAAAGCATGCAAAAATGCTGACATACAAACACACACACACACATACACACACACACTCGGAGAAACGTGCAGTGGAAACGAAAGACACTTCTTCATGCACATGTTCTCTCTCTCTCACACACACACACACACACACACACACACACACACACACACACACACACACACACACACACACACACACAACAGTGTTGTATAAGCCGTGCGCCAGTTAGCTCATTTGTCCATGGTCTTGGCCCAGTGTGGCTCATGTGAAAATGGAGGAAGCGAAAGATTGGCTGTGTAGCAGGGGAAAAGAAGCATTAGATGAAAGGGTGCATGGGTGTTTTTTTCCAACTTCAGAGATCAAGCCGATGAGTTGTAGAACCCTGCAGCGCTGCACACATGATGAAAGAGAAACAGTGTTCGCCTGCCCCAAGTAATGTGTGTGTAGATACGCATAGCTGTATGCTTGCTTATTCTGTAGTTATCGATACACATGAATAGGTATTTGGACAAACACATGTAGGAAAGACAACAGTGTCAGCACAAGAGTAATGCAAGAAACCACAGAGAAATAATTAACAGAATGCAGTGGAAAGGGAAACCGAGGGAGGAAAGAGGGATTTTAACGAAGGGATAATCAGAGATAAAGCATGGCAGAGAAAAAATTAAATTACAGTCAGTCAGAAGAAATAGAATTGAAAGAAAATCTAAACTGAGTGGAAAAGGAGCCTGTTATTGGCAGAATAATGTGAAAGATGGAGGGTGAGAGATGCAGGGGTGTTAGGGCCACTGCACTGCAAAGCGAGAGACGGCGCTCAAGTCGCTGTAGAGAGAGAATGAGAGACGGAGAGTGAGAGAGAGAGAGACAGTGTAACGCCATGCGGCAAAGACATGCGTTACAAATCCACAGGGAGCCGGTGGCAGATCAGTATAGGATCAATCTGCTGCACCTCAGCAGCAAAGCGTGCACATTCCTTCCACTTCCACAAGCCGTTTATCTATGTGTGTCTTTGTACCGAACAGTATGTGTGTGTGTGTGTGTGTGTGTGTGTGTGTGTGTATGTGTGTGACCATAGAGTTGGAACAGAAGTGACTGAGGGGTGCTGTAGCAGGGAGCAGTGGGGAGATGAGAGAGGGTGGGAGACGGCAGGAGTTAAACAGAGATAGATAGCCGTGGTGGGTGCATATATTTATCAACTGACCGATCCAGACCATGCATATTTTACGACTTCAAGATAAAAGCAAAGTTGAGCAGCATTCCCTAGACATAATGTATTTTTAATCCAATAAAAATTGTATTTCTTGATATCCATAAAAATGCTAAATAGCAAATTACCTCACTGCTGGCATCTAACTGTGCCCAGCAAAGGATAAATGACAAAACACAATGGATGTGATAGAAATCCCACGTGGGAGATAAAGGATCAGTTTATCCCCTCCACTCTCCCATCATAGCCATTAGAGAGAAAAGCATAACACTGACCTCGGATCGGTGTTTGGGTACAACATGATCCTACTGCCTGTAACTCAATCTTATTAGAGCGTTAAGTCATTACTGCATGTACACACAAAGGCCTCACAATGCAATTAGCCATTAGCCCATCACACTGGCAAAGCATGGCTAATTAGCAGATCTCTTGCGCACAGGGAGCAGAACAAAACATATTTAATATCCTCATCAACACTCTCACAGAATATCATATGTCAGGTAATGTTTAGATGTTTCTCTGTCTCGCTTGGCTGAGTTGCATTTGTGAATACATTTCACATTAGCTTTGAAACTAGATAAGAGTTTCTCCACACAGAACGATGAAAGGAAAAAGGATAAAAAAAAAGAAAAAAACTAAAATCTAAAAGGCTATCAATGTAAATATCATGCAGCACAGGTCAATGGAGGACTTCCCAGTAAGTGGCATCAGGGTTGAGTTTGGTTCTGGCCAGCAGAAACGTGAAATGTGTTTGTTGTTGTAGTTGAACAGGTCGCCGCCGTTGCCTAAGGTCAGGAGTTGAGGCAGAGTGTGCTGCTCTCTTTGAGTTTGAAAGAATTAGATTATGTTTATGATTAGGTCAGCTCCGGCCAGATCAAAGAAAACGTCTGACAAGAACCGAGGAACCTCTGAGAAACTTATGCAAGTAAGCATGTGCCCACACACACACACACACACACACACACACACACAAACACACACACACACACACACACACACACACACACACACACACACACACACACACACACACACACACACACACACACACACACACACACACACACACACACACACACACACACACACACACACACACACACTTTGGCAAAGGAATATGTCTGTCAGAAAGCCAGAGAAACTACTCTTGGAGCTCTCCGTAAATTTACTTTGAAGGAGTTCTGACTGGGTAATAGCGTGTATGGAAAATACTGTCAGCAGCAGAGAAAAGGCGCACACACGCACACAAAAACGTCCCCACAGAGCACAACACAATCTCAAAGCCCATTATATTCATAATCACATGCATTTGTGACAAAATAATTGGAAGGAAACACAGCACCACTGGCATTAATTAAAGAGAATCATATTTTATGAAGCAATTCTCAGGAAGTAAGTGCAGCACTGCCCCGTCCAGCCCCACCCCAGACAGACAATGTCAAATAAACTAACACATCTTAAATTAGGGAATAGACCAGACCAGTCTGGGCTAGGAGCAACATCACGCTACTAGCAACCTGCCTTAGCAACCCGTAAGTAGGCCTTTAGTGTTGGTGAGGTGACTAGAGCAGGACTGGGCCTTGCACAATGCTGAAAACACACACACACTCTGGTTTCTGTGGGTATACATGCCCTGTCACTGTGGTAGGTACGTTTTTCATGGTGCAACATGCAGACCCAAGACCTGGTGAGTACAACGTGTGGCACTCCTGTATTTCCTTGATATAATTCACGGCCATTTTAGCCAATGAAGACCCTGTTTGTATTCTGGAGCACCACACGCATTGCTTCCCAGGTACCGGGGCCAATAGAGAGAGGGGGTAGGCTTGAGGCTGCACAGAGTCTCAGGCACTAGACTCGCCTGGAGCACACTGCACTATGCTGGACTGGACTGTTCAGAGCATATGATTTGACAAGACAGTACATCTGATAAATCAAAGAAGATTAGGAAGACAGGGTAAATCAGAAGAGGAAAGTCAACAAAGTAAAACAAATTGAACCGGACTACTCTGATGATGAATCAGAACAGGCAGGACAGTGCAAGGCAGAGTGCAGTACTATACAGGAAAATCAAGAGACATATAGCTCAAAAACAAGCAGTTGTTGTGAATGTACTTAACTTCCTCTGGGTAACCAAATCTTCAATTTGCCACAAAATATTTTAAATTTTCATTTTCAAGATATTAGAGCATGCTTCAGGTGTGTGGCGTGCACTGCACTGTGTGTGCGTGTTTGTGAAGCCACACGTGTGCTCTGTGGGGTGATCAGACAACTTGAGGCAAGGCTTTGTATTGCAGCTTATTTAGGGCTAGAGGAAGATGAGGATCATTGGCTGAGTGATGTACGCATTGTGTGTTAAATATGCATGCACAGCAAAGTGTGTGTGGATGCCTTTCTCAGAAAAAGCTAGAGAGGAAAAAACTGAAAGAAAGCGAAGGAGAGTACTACAGAATTATGCTGCAGGGGTTTTTTTCGACATGATTAGTGCACATGCAATACACATACATAACGTTTACACTCAACATAAAAGGCAAAGAATAGTGGAAAAACATGAGTGTATAGACAAAGAAGCACACTTCTGTCCCGACTGGTTAAATGCTATCGGTTATATGGAGCTTTAGGGATAACTAATAAACATGCAGGGCAGCATAAACTGATGATTTAATGATTAGGTGATCAGCACAATATCAAAAATTGATCAAGACAAACCAGTCCAGTCTAGATCAGCATAGACTGCAGACACGTCACCACCATGTTGCCCCTCAGCACTCTCCCAATGTGAGCTTTTAAATATATCACTTCCCACTGATTAAGGTCAGGACTGAGCAGAGGGGAGCATAGCAGGTCTTTGACCAGTGCTTTGGGGGAAAGTGAAGGACATCATACTATATTACCCAGCAGGCACCAGGTGGTGGCGGTGCAGAGGACACCATGGCAACGCCATGAAAATGCCATGGCAACACCATAGCAACTGTGGCCTCATTTGCTCGCTGGTGGTGTGGTACAGCCCAGACTTGCTACAGTGGCATGGTCGTCAGATACACACTTCAGTCACATCAGTAATAGTAACATTGTTCATTAATTATTTCATCAATCAATTAATTGATCATCATCATCATCATCATCATCATCAATCAGTCAAAAGGAGCAAGAACACAGTATCTACTGGTCTCTGTTTTTTGCTAAGTGAGGAACGGACAGAGGAATGAGCTGACATAAAAAGAAAGTAATCAATGAAAAACAGCAAAGGTCAATGGATGGGTTAATTAACGGGAGAGTGTGATCACCATGTGAGAAAACTTTAAAAGAGGAACGGTAAGGTATGTTCATAGCATGTTGATGGAAACCATGAGAAAGAACTGCAGAGGAGAGCAAAGGACACAGCAGACTGTGTGAGAGAAAATAACTGATGTGCAAAAGCAAGTGTCAAAAAGTAATGTTAGGTAGTACGAGAGGAGTGACAGACTGATAACTATAGTAGATACAGATGAATAGAGAGTTTTGACTTTTACTTGTCTTTTTTTTCACAGGCACTAATGTCTTCACAGTCATATAGGAGGAATCGAAATTCAAAAATGATTTCAGTGTCTGGAATCGCTACAAAGCTAAAACATTTAAAACTATTTCATCTAACACTTCCTCCAAATATACCAAACTTAACTAATATATATATATACCTGTATGTATATATATGTATATATTTATTTGTACATATATATTTCTTTATAGATAAATGATAGAATTCAAATGATAATTGAATACAATAAAATATCTCAGTTAAATCACAGTATAACATGGTACATTCTCAAAAACATAGTATATTTTAATATATTCTTTTTTCTCAGCATAAAATAAAACTAAACAAAATAAGCCAGAGGGTTTTTAAGAGTCACTTCTGTTCATGCAGTCACAGACTTAAGTATTAGCGCCTCAATAGAAATCAATAATGCTCAATGACATACCAGGTTTGAGCCCTGTTGATTGGTTGAAAATGACTGTGTTATACTACACAGGAAGCAGTCAAACTGTTGCCGTGGTTCACTGTTGGGGTGCAGAGTAGAGCGAGCTTACTACTTAACTGACAAGGTGGCTGCCCTGGGTCCTAAGCATTTGCTACAATTGAACTACACAACCCTCCCACCACAAATCTTTGAGATTTCATTCATGTAAACATGCAATAATCCTGGGGCTTTCCAAAGGACAGGAAACGGCAAAAGCATTTCTCTAAAAACAGACATTGTTTTAAAAATTGCCCCGCGCAGACCTAGAAAAAAGCAATCCATGTGCAGATAAAAGGTTGGCCCTCGTTGAAAGGCAAAGGAGTTAAAAGGGGAATTGAGAAGGTCCACTAACCCTTCGATCTGTGACGACATGCACAAACACAACGCACAGTCCCTCACATAAGCAGGTCAACCCCCCCACATCCCCTTTCCTTCTAGCCATTATCAATAGCATCCAGTCTGAAAGTAGATGTTCTTTTGCTACATCATGTCAAAGCTACATTCAACTACAATAGAAGAAGAGCTGGTCTGTGGCTGGTCTTAGTGTGAGAAATGAGGTGGATATGTTGACCTTATGGAAATGGAGAGCCTATGCATTGCAATGTTGGCAACATTGGCACAGTTTACACAATAGATGGCTTTTGGCACAAATTACAGGAGCTTCAATGCTACGGTTCACTACTCTCTCTTGAACACAAAGCATTTTGTATTCATATTTGTCAGCCAGAGTCAGGTGATGTGGACTTAAAACTCATTTGACCAAATTATTTAGCTAAAATAAATTGAATTTCTGACCCTGGCTGAAACATATGATCTCATTTTATACTAGAGGACAAACAATTACAATGTCTTAGAGGCAAACAGATGTGCCATTGCATCCCTGTCACATTAAAAGTGGGAATATTGCTCAAAGTCAAACAGTCATCTGACAAACTTGATAACATGAGTTATTACTGACTGCAATCAGTGAAGTCTCAGCTATTGTATATGCACCTCAAATTCAAACTCAAAACATTCACAGTATTTCGTTGTCTTAATGGCCAAAATAAATAGTCAAAATACAAGATCATTTCCTCAGCACAAGCATCTCTGGTACCTCACTGTTATTCGAACCTTGACATTTTAATTCCATAAAATAGCAACATGAGTTAACATCAATTGAATAGCTTTCCACATATCAGCAAATATATGATACCTGTAGATTGTGCATTTACAACTGTGGCACGCATATCTCAAAAATAAAATGAAGAATTGTGCTTCATATATTCCATCATTTACAAATTTACAAATTCCAACTGCCAAGTTACAGTATTTTAGTGAAATACAATAATATCCTAAGGAGAGCTTTAACGCTGCACTCCACTCGGTTTCAATCCCTCTTTATAAATCCTGTCTCGTCACTTTCATAAAAATAATAAAGTTCATAGCTGCACGCCCTTTACTCTGTATCATGTAGCTACAATTATTAAACTCACCAGAAGCCTCTTGCACAATAATCGCCAAGGCTTATTTGAATATTATGCAGCCATCTAGTGCCAATTACAGATATTGCACCAATCATCCCCTTGATCCACTTACATGATGGTGAATTATGCGTTGTTCACATGCGGAAAGAAAGGTGGGGCTTTATCTGTGAAAACAAATTACTTGAAAACCAATCTTGCGTAAAAGCTCTTAAGCGGAAATTTGGCACTGCTATTGAATCATTCCCACTTCCAACACTAGCCACATCCAGCCTTCTCTTTATTAAAACACTAACACAGTGAGAGAAATATATTGATAGATTAAAAAAGAGTGTATGGGGAGAAAAGTCTGAGTAAGAAAGAAATAAAAGACAGACATAAAAGAAAATCTGCTACATGTCTTTTTTGTTCATATTGTGTTTTTCTCTTTTAAAGTTCAGTCTGTTGTTCAAATATTTTTTTCTGTATGAGAACTCTTGTGGGACCAGAGGTGACATGACAACAGGGAGGAGGAGAAGTTTGTCCTGTTCAATCTGATTGGTTAAAAGGGTTTCTAGTAAAACATGACATCACGTAGATGGTCCTGGGGTAGAGCTAGATGTGTCTGATGATGTCATGATGTCACTGTGGGCAAATAAAATAGCACTGTCCTCGCTACCCAGTGAGTAGTGATCAGGGTGACAGAGTGAGTGAGAGAGCTGACTGCATTGCTTTTCATATCAACTGATTTACAAAAGGGAAGAGGAGGGGGCAGTCTCTCCAACACCAAGAAGCAGTTCACCAATCCAGTTCAAAAGCCAACAGCCAATGAGGACAGGGAGCCAGAGTCTTTTGACCAAACAATGGTCTCTTTTGGGAGAGGGCGGGTCTCTCTACATCCCACCGAGATGTGTTCTCAAAGCCAGAGGGAGGGAGACGTTTTGAGCATATATCTGTGTGTGTGTGTGTGTGTGTGTGTACAAATATGACATCATTACTCACAGGCTGTAGACTAGTTTTATCCATAGTTGTGACTCGGGGAGGGGAGGAGAACCGATGATGACATCACAAACCTCAATTCTGAGCGGAGAAGAAGTTCAGGAGCTGCAATCCCCGCCGATGCAGTCTCACCTTCACTCTCGTCGTCATGGGAACCGTCCAAACGGATGTAGCTCACCCTAGTGTGGCATCTCACTGTCGCCCTCACCAGAACGCGCACAATAGAGCGGGTGGCCGTGGTGTTATTCTCACTCGTCAGAGTCGTCATGGCAGTAGAACCACTGTCCATATTAGTTCCCGCGGTGATGGTTGCTAATTGATTTCCCAGGTTTACCAAGTCAGCCATGTCTCTGGCTCCGGCTGACATGGCACCACGGTTCTCAACAGCAGTGGTGCTAGCTCCCACGTCTCCCTCTCTCCTCTCCCCCTGTCATACCTCGCTCTCCAGGCTTGAGAAGTGGGCCGACCCTCGGCGCGAGCACAGGCTTTTGGCTTTGAGTGGCAGGTGGGGGGAGTAGAACCTCTGTGGCTGTGGCACCGAGCGCAGTCTCTGGTACTGGAGTTTGGCACTGGCCATCCCTGCCCCTGCTGGTGGTGAGACAGAAGATGAGGAGGGCGGAGGAGGGATGGGCATGGGGAGCGAGGTGGGGGACATGGACGGCTGCTGTGGCGGTGACGGCGAAGCTTGCGGCGGATGGTCCGTGGGCTGTGTGCTGAGGCTGAGGTTAGATTGGCTGCCTGATTTGGCCTGACTGGGATCTGGTTTTGGAGGCAAAGGTTTTGGGCGAGAACCCCCGCTGAAGCTGTGGCAGTGGGGGAGAAGCTCTTCCTGGCTGTGGGAAAGCACCGTGGCGACTCTCTTGGAGTGGGAGGCGTGCGAGCGGTCGTGGGGATGTGGGTAAGGATGGGGTTGAGGGTAAAGGTTACAGGAACACATAGTGGCCCTTCCCGCTACCTCCCCTCTGTCCCTGGTTCGCCCCTTGCTCTTTCCTCCTCCGCTTTTCCACTTTTTCTCTCCCTTCACAGGGATCTTGTCCATAGACCAGTATCTTCTAGGAGGAGGGAAAGCTGTGGGGGGTGGCGGCCACTGCGAGCTAAGCCCTCCACTACCTCCCCCTGATCCCCACCCTACTCCTGGCCCTGAACCCCAGAAATCAGCACCGATCCAGCCCTCTGCCCGAGTTCCCACTAAGGAATCATCCCGGCTGTTGATACTGCCCCCTTTCTCTCTGGAGGGGTAGGTGCCAAAGAACCAGCCTCCTCCACCTATGCCCCCTATTCCACCGCTGCTTCCCCCCGCTCCCCCTTCCCAGTATCTTTCAAAACGGCCAAACTCCCCCGACGAGCCCTCATCTGAATAACTGTCCTCTGCCCTGGCCCTGTCCCTCTCCGACTCGGACACTGCCCCCCTGCCTGCTCTCCTTCCCCTCTCATCCACCCGCTCCCTCCCTCTCTCCCTCTCTTCCTCTTCCTCATCATCATCATCACCATCCTCATCATCCTCAGAGTCCCACTCGTGGAAGGACAGCCCTTCTCTCGTCTGTGCTTTCTCTTTTTCAAAATGCATTAGCAGAGGACGGCGCTCTCCCAGTCTACCACTGTCCTCTCTGTCCATCCCTGCGCTCCTTCTCCGCTTGGAGGAGGGAAGGAGTGGGTGGAGCGACGCCGGAGGAGTGTTGGAAGTGTCCCCTCTGCCGTTCACCCAAAACTTGACAGACGCAGGGAGTTTGTTGAGGTTGGGGTAGCGCTTGTTAGGGGTGTGATGTCTGGAATGAGAGCGTGAGGACTTGGGACGCCTCTCCCTGCTCCTGCTGCTGTCCTCCTGTTCTCTGTCTTTGCCCTCGTCTCCTCCGTCTCTCCTCCCTCTCTCCCGATCTCCTTCCCACGAATCCCGACCCTTCTCCCCAAACGTGCTCCTGTACTGGGCCGAGAAGGACGAGTAGTCTGGTATTCCTCCATCCCTCTCTCCCTCCCCGTCTCCTTCCCTCTCTGGCTCCACGTCTCCCTCCTCTGGTTCAGAGCGTCTTCCCCCAGTTGATTTATTTCTTTTCTTTGTCTTCAGTGCCTTCTTTTTCTTTTTCTTCACCTTTCGCTTCTTCCTCTCTCTATCCCGCTCTCTTTCCCTCTCTTCCCTCTTTTTCCTCTTTTTGCTCTTTTTCTTTTTCTTCTTCTCTTTCTCCTTCTCTTTTCTCCTCTTCTTTTCCCTTTTTTGCCTCTCGGCTTCTCCGCCCGTTCCACTCCTCTCTCTCTCACTCCAGCTGGTCCACCACTCCTGGAGCTGAGAAAGTTGGCTTCCCCCTCTCTCCCTCTCTCGCTCCCTCTCTCTGTCACCCCAGGACGTGCGTGGTTTCCTGGGGGGTATGGGTGGTGGCAGGCGCCCGTGGCTGAGGGACCGAGGCCTGATAATTGAGCGTTCCCTATCCCTCCCCCTGCCCAGGAGGAGGCTGGACTCTTCTGTCAGCTCCTCATCCTCATCGTCCTCCTCTCCATCCATCCCTCCAGTCCTGTCCCGTGTGCTCCTGGAGGAGCTGTAGGAGTAGGTGGGAGAGGTGGAGCGAGAAGAGGAGCCAGACGAAGAGGTGGATGTAGATGATGTGGTCGACGTAGAGGACGAGGACGTGTAGTGCAAGGATGCGGAGGGTGAAGGAGGGGTGTAAGAGGGGCTGAGGGGTACAGGCACAGGAAGTGAGAGCGGGGGAGAGAGGGGGCGTGCCCTCCTCCCTCCTCCCTCCCTCACTCCATCTCGTGCTTC
The DNA here is from genome assembly GCF_949987685.1 of Ammodytes marinus. Classification (NCBI taxonomy): domain Eukaryota; kingdom Metazoa; phylum Chordata; class Actinopteri; order Uranoscopiformes; family Ammodytidae; genus Ammodytes; species Ammodytes marinus. The sequence goes on along the minus strand of NC_137217.1, from coordinate 21,271,905 downwards.
CCCCCTCCGCCCCAGGGGCAGAATGTTCTCGTACAGTGGCCCTCCGGGCTCTTTGGGCTTCTTGGGCCTGCGCTTCCTCCAGAGGGATGAGGGGAGAGGGGGAGAGGGGTGTGGCAGCGGGGGTGTAGGGGGCAGAGGGGCCTGACTCTTAGGAGGCATCCTGGGAGTGCCCAGAGGTTTAACGGCCCCCTTCCCCTGACCTCCGCTGCCACCTCCCACCACCCTCTTCCCCATCCCGTGGTCCATGCCCTTCTCTGAGTAGAAGGCCACACTGGCTGGAGGGGGCTGGGGGTGGCCCCTGGGCATAGTCTTGGGGGTCTGGGACCCTGCCTGCTGCTCCATGCAGGGCCCCAGTCCCTCAGGGTCAATGGGACCATAGTATCTCTTGTAACCATCAAGTCCCCCACCCCCTCCAGCAGTTGAAGCCCAATTTGGTGGGACTTTCTGAGCAAAGGGCCCCATGTCAGTGATGCCCCCCATTACAGCCATTGGGTTGGTGGCTGTAGCAGTTTTGGGCAGCCTCCAGCGATCCACCACAGCCAGTCTGCGGTCTGGCCGGGGCAGGAAGGTGGAGCAAGGGAGGGGTGCACCGGCAATGGGGGTGTTGGAGGGACCCAGTGCTGTCCCAGAATGCACCACGGTGGGAGGAGAGCCCGGTAGAGGTGTTTTGTAAACAGGCTGTGGTTGCTGCTGCTGCGGTAGTTGCTGCTGTTGCGCCATGACAAGGACTGGGTTAGTCATAGATGTTGAGACAACATGTGGCTGTGACGGAACTGTAACCATTGTAGTATGGTGGTGAGTTGGCAAAGATTTAGATCCACCTGGGGTGGTTTCATCCTCAAAGCTACAGCAGCTATACATGCCCTGAGAAGAAGATAGAACAAAACAGAAAGTAAGAGTCAGAGTGTAATCGCAGAGTGACATGAAATAAACAACAATTAAAAATTAATTAGATGAATGATGTCCCTTTAGAGATAAAGGAATAGGAATATATTGGCATAAAATAACAACATAGATGTGTAAATATGCAGCAGTCTGAAGATATGCTTTGTATGTAGATTATAGATAATGAGGGAGAGTGAAAGAGGAGAGGTGATGAGAGAGGAAATCATCAGTATTTCAGATAAATTCCCAGTTTTGAAAATAAATAAATATCCATTCCTATTTACAGTACAGTTGTGCATTGTTTGGTAAATTAAAGTGCATACATTAATGCATAAATTACAACCACAATGGTGAAACATTAAATTTTTATCAGTGAAGCTAGAATAATCAAATGCATATGTGTGGGCCTGTTCTTTCAAGGTCACTGTCAAAGGAACAGGATATCCAGGGTGTGAGCAGAATTGAATTTCAATTAATCTCCCGAATTGACTCAGTGGAATTGAATTGACCCCAGACCTCACACCTAACACTCACACTTCGTAACAGATAAGGGCACACACAAGAAGGAACACACATGCTTTCAGAAGTGTGTGATAACGGTTACATGTACAGGATTGTCAAATTGTGTTGTCTTGTTAGGATGGTGTAGTTTTAGTGCACTAAATTGTGGGATTTCAATAAAAACCACAGAAGGATGCAGAGTGAGCATTAAAAGATTAGCACTGGAAATGTGGATATAAGATTATAAAACACTTTTATAAATGTCTGCAAAACTTTAAGACATTTGGTGCCAAAACTACAAAAGGATTGCGCTGCTTTTCAGCCTCTAATCCTGTGCAAATGAGAGAAATGCACGCAAACCGCACTGCCAAGCAAAGCAAGCGTCCGGAGAGCACCTGTCCTATTTGCTTGTATGTAAATAAGGGAATATTAAAAAATTCAGCCAGGGGGAAGTGGGTTGTGAGCATATTTCGGATTCTGAAATGAAACAGTTCTGATGGAGCAGAGGATTATTCAATAAGGGTTGCCTTATTACAAATAATTTCACCACAGCACTGTGTGTAAAAGTGTGCAGTGTAGCCTGAAATACTGAGAAACACTGGGAAGAGATCTGCTTACTCAATTAAATGTAAAAGAAGGGCTCATTTGCTGCAAAACTATGTAGGCGTGTGAGCACCGGCATATAATTAGTGCAAATTCCTTTGTGGATATGGTGCTAAAAACAGGATAATTTCCAGAACAAATTCTCCCCAAATCATGTAGCTGTTAAGGCTTGTAACGATATGTGTATCGAACCGAATCGCGATACACAGAGCCACGATCCCGCATGGCGATGTGAGAAATCAGAATAGTGATTTTTTTATTACTTATTTATTATTATTTATTTATTTTTCATTATTTCATTTTTTTAGGCTTAAGTTTTGGATAAAAGTTTGGTGAAGGAAGCTGTAGGTATTACGTTTTTATTTGTTTTCTAACTTGATTTTTGGGTTACAGCACAGTTAAAAACTTTTAACAGTATTATGTTGTTACAGTGAAGAGAGAAATGTTATATATTTGGTTATTTATTTATTCATGTTGCTTATATTGTTCTTTGTGTTAAAATATGTTCAGGTTATTTGTTACACATGTTACATTAAGTTAAATGTTATTATAAATGTTATTTAAATAAAATGCTTTTCAAATTTCAAAAATCGTTGTATTTATCGAGTCATGGGTTAAAAATCAGGATACAAATCGAATAGTGGGTTTTTGTATCATTACAGCCCTAGTAGCTATTAGCAAGCGCAATCCATTCTTTGTGGAAATGGCCCTTAGTGTGGTAGTGAAGAAAAAAACACTACACACACAGACAAAGACACTTACCCTGCTGATTGCCAGAAGAAAGTCCAATTTGCCAGAACTGGTTGCCATGCAGTGGCGCAGCTTCCAGTAGACCAAATGTTCCCAGGCAAACACCAGCAGACTCAGGCCCATGGCCACCAGCAACATGTAGAAGACCCCGGCCATGTTGTCAATATCCAGTTTACTGCTCATCACCTCAATTTTGTCATTATGGCAGATACCTGACAGCCAGAGGCGCTCCAGCATCTCAATCTCATCTGGAAAGGGGTGGGTTGGGTGGGTGGGAGGAGGAAGAGAAGCAGGAAAAGAAAAAGGACGAGGTTAAAAGGGGGTAAGAGTAGAGAGGAGGACATAAAAGAGAGAAATAGAGTGGGAGAAGTAGAGGATTGAAATGCACAATATAAGAAAAAAAAGTAAAGTAAGACAGGACAAGACATAAAATGGTTAAGTGATGAGAGAAGGGATCATGTTGGATATAAGAAGAATTAATGCTGAGAGGCTGGGGGGTATTTCAAGGTTGCACTGAGATAGATAGATAGATAGATAGATAGATAGATAGATAGATAGATAGATAGATAGATAGATAGATAGATAGATAGATAGATAGATAGATAGATAGATAGATAGATAGATAGATAGATAGATAGATAGATAGATAGATAGATAGATAGATAGATAGATAGATAGATAGATAGATAGATAGATAGATAGATAGATAGATAGATAGATAGATAGATAGATAGATAGCACAGGTCTTGTTACTTCCATTATACAAGGTGACTAGTCAAGGTCAAAGGTCAGTAATACAGAAGGCAGCGCTGTGTCCCAAGTAACAAAGAGGAAGAAGACTGAGACTGAGAGAGAGTCCAAAACAATGAAGTAGCACTGAGAGGTAAAATGCCACCGACAACCTAATCTCAACATTGTAACCCAGAGTAAATGAGAGGAGGAGGAGAGGAGGAGGAGAAGGGGAGACCAGGAGCAACAGTGAGATGGTTGGACAGGTTGAACAAGCATGGAAGAGGGCGAGAGAGGTAATGAGAGAGTTGGGAAGAATATTTTACAAAGACAGAGGAGGGGAGCAGGATTATTTCACAGTCCACGAATGTGTCAGGGGAAATGAGACAGACACAGAGCCAGAGAGAGTTAGAGGGAGCTGGAACGAGGGAAGCAGAGATGGAGGACGAGAGGCTGAGATTGTGTCATTATGACAAACAGCAGGAACACTCCTCAGCTTGAGGAGGATGAGAGGAGAGAAAAAAAGGGGAAAATTGAAGAGAGAGAGAGAACCAATAGGAAGGGACAGAGACAGAGGCAGAGAAATAAGATCATAATCATTTAATTGTGCTGGAGGGATGGTCAGAATCTCCATCAAGGTGGTAAACTCTGAGGGGATTCAAGATTCCTACGTGTAGACCCACCAGGAATCAGGCAAGGCCGCTTAAACCCACTACTCTGCTTTTTCATTTATGATCTCACTGGCCCACTGAATCCGAGCAAGCTTGCCCTGCTAAACCTGTGATTGGCTGCGGGGGATTGCTGGTGTAACCATAGTGATGGACAGGCAGAAGTTGCCCGCGTATGATTCATGATGTGAATTAAAGAGGTGTATTCTCCAACAGAAGCCATAATGAGAGCTTCTGCTACATTAATAGCAATGGCAGGATGAGCAGCGCTGCAATAACCAAGTCTGGAGGTTACCTTTTACTGCAAAATTACACTCTCTGAAATAGTTCCAAGTTAAACAGCTAGAGCCAAGTTTAAAGGATAAGTCACACATCCACTTGCAACACAAACGCTGCGCCGCAGAAAAACCACAAGCTCTGGCTTCTTTCATTTGTGCCATCATTAGCCGTGCTTGCGTAGCTTAGATGAAGTCGACTCAGTCATCTGTGTGATCTGGCTAATGTGTCTCCTGTAGAACATTATTAGCCAATCAGCCGTGGCCTCCAGCTACAGCAACAGATGGACACAGTGCTACTGCAGCCCACTGGCAGACTCAGGTAGCAACTTGTCTAGGATTCACTCATACAGGCATGCCTTCCAAGACATAAAGGTTGGTATTTAACTCCAGAGTATAGCCCTATTGAAGAGGATGTATCTGTGCCATTGACCTTCGTTAGCAGCTGTGTGTCCAAACAGGAGCCTGATATGAAAACAACAGGTGTCTTAGTGATGAGTACAGATAAACAGGCAGGCAGTCTCATGTTTGTACTGCATTTCACAAGTCCCTAGTCCAATCCGTTACCTAAGCTCTTAGTCTCATCTCAAGCCATTTGACTTCCAGTGATTCATCTTGTGCCTCTTTGTCGCCCTCTTATACCATTTTTCCTACACTTTGCCGTTTTTTCCCTTTCCCTCAGACCTTTGTGATGGCAGTCACCTCAGCCGCAGTTACAGCCAGCGCATTCCTGCCAAATCTGACAGGTGTGTCAAATCCAACCTCCACCTCTGTCGTTCCTGGCAGGTCAGGTTATGTAGAGTTGGCACGCTGCAAACACGGAGCTGGCATGCATAGACGTTATTTAATAAAGGAAACTGTTTGTGTGTGTCTTTACAAGTCAAACCCGTGTGTGTGTGTGTGTGTGTGTGTGTGTGTGTGTGTGTGTGTGTGTGTGTGTGTGTGTGTGTGTGTGTGTGTGTGTGTGTGTGTGTGTATATATATATATATATATATATATATATAAAATGTGCAAATGCCTGCATGTATAGGTTGTGCATTTTGCAGTGTGCCAGATGTGGCATGATGCCAGACATGTCCGGAGACGATGAGTTCCAGATGTTGAGCAGCGAACCGTGACCCGTACAACCCTGCGCTTTTATCACAACATGACAAACCTCTCTGCATTCGTTGCAAGATTTCTGAAAAACACCCTGCCAGCCAAGAGCTGCAAATCCAGCTTCTAAATTTTTGTAAAAATGTCTACTTACTGAATAATATACTCTTGGATAAAAAATACTGATACTATGCAAAAAAAAATAGGAGTGGATCTGATAAGAGAAAAAAATAGGTCTTGCTGCTCAGCAGTTTGCCTTCATCAGGACACAAGTTATAGTGAGATCAATGAAGCATCTCTGAAAGCTGTGGTATGAATCACCAGAGGCAGCAACAAGGAGAACAGTACACTCACAGGGTTGACAAAGCTGTGGCAGACTTCTCTAGTGCCCTTCTATTCTCTAATGCAGTTGTAAAATTATATGACTCCACATGGCATGGCACGATAATGATGTAACACAGTGACATGATTTAGCCCAGCTCAAGGTGTGATGCAGAGTCCTTGAGCCGCAGGGCGATTGTTGAGATGCAGCTTTTGAGGTCAGGTTGAATGTGAGGCCCCCTCCCCTCCCCTCCCTCTCCATCCAAACAAACCAATCCTCTTTCTTAGTAATCCACTCCAATAATGCCTGCCTACTACTAGAACCCTCAGCATTCAACATCATCCATGGCACAGCTGATGTTAAGGGCTTTTGCGACACAAAACAGCTGCAATGACAAGGGCACACACCAGGAATTAAAATACACAACAGACATAGCATGTCAAGGCTGTCTGGGCTCTTTGTTTTTCTTGCACACACACACACAACAAATACACACAAACACACACACACACACACACACACACACACACACACACACACACACACACACACACACACATTCCCGTGTCCAACTATTCAGCCCCAGCCTTATTTAATAGATCTTGGCACCAAATTGGCATTATCAGTGTCTAAGCAGCTAAAGTGTCTGCTTGCCAGAAACAGCTAAAGGGCTTTGTCCGCCACGCCATAAGCAAAGCTGATTTAAAACACAAGGAAAAGCCAAACAAGCAGCATCCTATTGAGGCAATAAATGCGTGTGGTGGACTGTGCAAAATGACAGTCAAGCATTAGTGTACTGACTACTATTGCTAAAAAGAGCTTCTCTCTGTCAAACATTAATCCGAGATGTGCAGCAGGCAAACAACATACTAATAATGCTCCCAAAGCTATCAACTATTCAATTATCCGATCCGTTTTTCGGTATCTCTTGTTTTCTTCAGCATAGCACACCTCACACATCTCATGTTCGGGGTATTTTCAGGTGTTTCTCTTTGCTTAATTCTTTCTCACACTTTCTCACTGTCTGTGTCAGTCTCGGCTAATCTGTAATGAGTGTAAATCTGTCGCCGCACAAGTTGTCGTGATCTCTTTTTACAACATTGACTCACACACGTAAATCCTTTTTTTTAACAGCCCGAGAAGGAAAAGGGCAAAGAGAATGAAAGTTAGATAGATCGAGTGCAGTGAAAACAGTGGAAGAGAATATGCACCTTCACAGAACAGAATCGAGCCATTTCTGCAATGCTTGAAACAAACAAATTATATTCTTCTCGCTCCCACCCCGCCCCCTTTGCCCCTATACTCTTGTAGCCATTAAAGAGGCCGACAAACCTCTTTGCCATCACCATCAGCCCTCTCCTACACATCATTATTCCCTCCGTCACAATCAAAACAACTTACAGCCATCACTCTCCTTGCTGCTCACAGGCCCCCCGATCCACTACTCAACATTCTCTCATTCGTCTACCCCCCCTGTCCTCCATACACCCACCATCCCCCCCCGCCCCCCCCCCCCGTTGCTTGACGCTGTTGCTCGTTTCTCTATCCTGTCATTTTACCCATGACCTTCCCTTTGCCCCTCCATTGTACTAATTCATTTTCCTCTCTCCCCCTCCCCACAGTTCTCACCATCTCCCACCAGCTGCAGCAGGGCCAGGTCAAGAGGACGTTTCCAGCGCGAGTTTTTGTGCAGGGCGATACCGTAGCCTGTGGTGGCAAAAACCTTCCCCGAGCCTATGGTCATCACCTTGGAAGAAAGGAGAAAGAAAAAAGGACAAAGTCCAGATATTGAAAAAAGACTGACAAAAAGAAAGACAGAAATACATTACGAATCTTAGTGTTAGCAGAAGTAGTGCCTTTGTGAAGTTTGTCCTCACCTTACAACCTTCGTCCTTCCTGGCCATATAGTTCAATACTGCAGCATCATAAATAAAAGCATCCAGTTTCCTGTAAAGGGATCAAGGGAGAATTCATTCATCATTTAATGGGAGAGACAGACGGATGGAGGGATGAAAAGAGAGGCGGAGGAAGGGGGGAGGAGATATGAAGGTGGAACACTGCAATATACCTGGGAGGATAGTTGGGCTGCAAAAGTATATGGCATACAGGGAAGGGCGTACAGCATGATAGAAAAGGGAGGAATGGTGGAAAAGTAAAGCAGGCCTGACGGAGAGAGTGAAAACACACTGAGAATAAAGTAAGGATGCGATCAGGGAGAGATGTGTGAGTAAGAGGGAGCGGGAAAGTGGCAGGGGGAGGCAGAAGGGGAGGAGGAGGATGGGGATTTATACGGCGCAGAGAGCGCAGTGACAGGGAAAGGGAGAGAAAGAGAGGGGGGAAAAGATTTACACACTTCAGGGGGAAAAGACATGGGATAGAGCCAGAGAGTGATGAGGATTATAAAGTTTAAATACAGACACACTGAGAAGGCACACTGGGGCAGGGGACAGAATGGACCAAAACAAGAAGAGGAAGAAAAGAGAGGGAAAGAGGGTCAAATAAGAGGACAGATGAGGACTGACAGGAATGGAAAGATAAGCTCTGAGGAAAAGAAAAAAAGAAAAGTTCCTTATTTTTGTGCATGTTAAACACTGAGTTACAATTGTGGCGACAAGGCAAAAGGGGCGGGAGAAACGATGACAGAGGCTTAGGATAAAGTAAACTGGGATTATTCGAGACATGACGGGTGATAGAGATTCTACTAGAAACTTAAGAGGGAAGTGCTGCTAGCACTGTGGGGGTGGGTTGAGACAGCTATGAAGGTGGAGAGAGAGGTAAAGGTGGAGAGAGAGAGAGTAAAGGTGAGAGAATCTGTGCAGGAGAGCAGGACGTGTGACATAAAGATGTGAAATGTTATTCAGAGTTGTAGAGAATGCCACGGTGTATGATGGACTGCCAAAACGAGAGGGAGAAAAAATCCCCCAAAAAGCAAGGCATCCCTTAGATCGTATTGAAAACAGCTCTTTCCGAAGTATGGAATGAATTTTCCAAATTTCAACTTTTTAGGGGAAACTGCTGTTAAGAAAAATGGGGAAAAAATGATATAAGATCTGAGAATAGTCATTTGAACATCTACACTTCTATGAGAACCAGGCAACATTGAGAAGATTGTATGATGCAATCGCTTCAAAACTGCTAGTTTTCAGTTTCCTCATGTGTCATCAGAAGGAAAACGCATATATTCTTTATATGACAATGACCATCTTACATTTCACAATGAAATATAGATTTCAGTAGCCAAGTTGAGCCTTTTCTATGTTGCTATTTCAATTGTCTAACCTTCTCTAATCGCCTGGTAACAGCGACCTATGAGTTAACTACTTCATATGATTTGTGTATGTGTTTTTTTTTGGCTTCAATTTATTTATTTTTAATCAAAAAAAGAAGAAAAAGCATGGTTGCTTGGACATATTATCTTGTATCCTTCACAATAGAGCAATTCTGTCATGTAAAATGTTTTTTTTAAGTGTTTTCTTAAACGCATCGATCTGTGCAGAAATAATTTGTTACATGAGCATCTTTGTTGTTGTCTAAGCCTACACAGACAAACATATTTTGACTCAAGCAAACAAACACTACACTACAGTTTTATATTTGCCTGAGGAAGGTTTGTAATGTGTAACAACTTGCTTCATTTCACAAACAATAATTTGTGCAAAAAAAAGTAGGATGTGGAGAAATAAATTGAGCGGGATACGTGTAAATGTGAGGGAATGAGCAAAACAAAGTCATATTGTAGCAGACCAACCCTGTCTTGAGATTATGTATGGCATCCTCCACTCCTCTCTGGTTGTATTTGCCCATGTACTGGTGCATGCCTGGGTAGTTGGAGCGGATATTTTTTTCTGTGCTCCCGTTGGGCACCGTGCCAAACTTCAGAGGTGGGTACTGCTCCTCGGGATGCTGAAACTAAAGGAGCCAAGGGACACAAGGGAGGAAGACGGAAGGGGCATGAGACACAGCAGGCTGTGCACCAATCTGTCTGACCTATTTCTGTCCACTTTCTAAAACAAACTTGCAACACTCCATACACAGTCAAATAGTTTGAAAAAAAGAGAGACGAAGCAGTCCTTGGTGGACTTAAAGTAGTATTTATAACGGTATTTTAAGTATTCAAGAACGGTGGTAATTGAGTTACGTCGTTAAATGAGATTTTATTCTTTTCTAAATTCCTGTGCTTTAATCAATTTAACATTCGAGTACATGGGATTTGGCTCACGCTAAGACTTTAATTCTCCTTCTGCTTTCCCTATACCTAATCAGTATTCAAGCAATGTGGTGGTAGCACCTTCTTGTCCGAGAGGCCTGACACTGTGTCGATGTACTCCTCCTGGATCATGAAAGCAGCCAGGTTAGCAGTGTAGGAGGCCAGGAAGATGACAGCGAAGAAGGCCCAGATCAATACCATGATCTTGCTCGTTGTTCCTCTGGGGTTTTCGACGGGCACAGAGTTGTTGAAGACAATGGCCCACAAAAGCCATACAGACTTTCCTATGGTGAAAGTAGACCCTCCAGCCTCTGGCCAAGATGATGATGAGGGAAAAAGAGAGAGACAAAAAAAGCACAATTCATTTAGTGTAATGAGTTGTTGTAACATGAACTTTTTTCTAGGCATCCAATACACGGCACCATAGTTTATTGAGCAGTAGCAGAAGCCAATTCAAATTAAACTCACTGAATGATCTTTAAAATGGGTTTTCTGTATATGAAAATACCTTTCAGACTTTTTGACACCGGAGCTCATAAGGCGGTAGTGAATATACCTTTCCTTGGCATGGCAGCTTTCAATTCAGCTGCAGCTTGAACTTACAAATAATTAAAGCACATTGTGCAAATCACCATTCAAAGGGCTCAAACACTCCTCTTGCCTTTATACGACAGGAGTGGAGGAGGAAGGAAGGAAGGAGGGAGACAAGAGTGAATGAGAGGGATATAATGGGAGAATGACAGAGAGGTAAAATCATGTAGAGCAAAGTAATCATGCAGTAAGAGAGGCGAGTCAGGTTGGGTATTGGACCGAGGCATCAGGCCTACTGAACATCCCAAGGGTACAAACTATGCTTTTAAATAATGAATGACTGCTTTAATATCAAGAAAACTTGGACGCAGTTCAATATACTGCAGGTATAATTTCTTCTTCACCCCGCTCACAGTTAAGAATTCAGAGCAGCACATTTCGATTGCCACAACTGACCAATTAGACATCAAGAAAATACATTTAAAAACATGAACAAAAAAGTTCATAATCACATTAAAAAAGACAAATTATTTGTGGTGGTTCAATATTTGTCCATTGGGCCCGTGCGGCAGAAGCAATGGACTCCACGCAAACCCATTTATAAGACTGGGAGAGACAGAAAGCTAAGACCCAATACTCACTCTTGCCATTCTGGAGACTGCGGTTGTAGCCCACAGGGCTGAAGAACTCAAAAATGAAGACAGTCACAGCTACAACGGTCAGGCACATGACGAACATCATCACCCACACTGCAGGACTGTAGGGCTCTTTGAAGGGAAACAAAAGACACTTTAAATAAGCAAATAGCATAAGAGAATATTTTAATTTTTTTACTGCAGTTAATTATTATCATTATTATTATTTTTTATTTTTTTGTATGCAGAGGCTTAGAGTGGCATATAATGATGCCATGAGGTTGTTGCTCCGTGTTCCTAGGTGGCACAGTGCTAGCCAGTTATTTGTGTCCTCTAATGTACCTACATGTCAGGCACTGTTGCGAAAGTTGATGTTCAGTTTCATGTGTCGTTTGGATTTGTCAGAGAATGGCATCATTATGGGCTTAACCAACCCTATGATGGGCTATCGGTTCACATCCAGGCTTCGAAAGCATTGGCATGATAGCTTGCACCTATTTTAGTACAGTATTTTATTGAGTAATGTATTTTAATGTGTTCTATGTGTGTGTGTATGTTGGATGTGAGTGGACCATTTGAGTCCTTAATAAAGATTATTATATCAATATTATCAGAAGGGACAATAACCTGGCAAATGATGTATTACGTATACACACACACACACGCACACGCACTCACATGCACACACGCACGCACACACACACACACACACACACACACACACACACACACACACACACACACACACACACACACACACACACACACACACACACACACACAGAGATGAGTGAAAATAGAAAACCACTGAAGCAAACACATTCTTCACAAGTCCATAAACACACACTCCTTTTTACAATCATTTCAATGCAGTGCATCTATAGGCCAATAACATTGTTCTCCCACTGGAGCCTTGCGTCTGCTGACGGAGTAAAACTACAAGTTGCAAAGGCACAAGCAGCTAAGGAAAAGTAACGGCTAATCTAGATGTAAGGAGCAGCAGCTTTTTATGCAAACTCAACACTTTACAATTAGATTAGATTCTGTACATCAGCTAACCACCTCACATAAACAGAGCCACTTACCTAAGAATGCCGATGGTGATACAGTTCCGTTGCTGCGGGAGACCATTACACTGATCCCTGTCTCCACAAAAGGGACAGAGAAATCCACAACCTCTGACCTCTCCTCATTAATAGTCAGCGAGCCAATGGCCATGTCCGCTCGCTTGTATACCACCTGAAGGGGACGAGAAACCAGTCCGAATTCAAATTAGAGTTAATTCCTGCAGCAGTTATAGATGAACAGAGTCTACAAAAGGTTTGTTTCCAGGTGAGATTGGGACATTTCTTCACACTGACCCATAGTACACTCACAAATGTGCCTGCACTAGAAAAAGACAAATACTGAACATGACGTCTATTGTGCATCTTTTTAGCATACAGATTGAGCTGAGACCTATCTGCTCCCAGCCACCATCTAGAAAAACCTAAAAAACTGCTGTGTCTGCTGGTTGTACAAGTGAAATGTTAATCTACATTAGACATGGCACATCCGCTCTTCAGAGCAAATCAGCAGAAAAATTAAGCGAAGCGGAAAGCAAAGCAACCTCCCCTCAACTCTGTCAAGTCTCTGCATTACCTGATCAAAGAATGGCAGGCTTTGGAGCATCTGATCAAAAGACAGACATTAGTTTGAGAAAACTAAATTTGCTTGGCCTCTTGCATTTGAAAATAGATTCGACAGACAGCTCTGGCCTGGGCTGAAGTTATAAATGATGGAGCAGGAACGTGCAGTGGAACTGTTTTGGAACCGGTGACAACCGGCTTTTGGCAAGTTCCCCCTGGGACGAAGATAGAAACAGCGGGGCTTGTCAATGTTACAGCGGCCCTTGTATCGATCTCAGTATGTGTGCGAGGATGTGTCTGTTTGTGTGTGCCTGTTTTTTTCCCACCAGCATCTCTGCGTCTTTCTTGATGGGGGGTCGTGAACCTCAGTGAGTAATGCCAAGAAAATATCAAGGATAATGGCAAACTAGCCAGGGGGTGTCTGACAATGTGTGTAGATGTGTTTTTGCTGCTTTGTGTTTGTGTGATTGTGCGGATATGCAGATATGCGTACTGTATCCTGTTTACAGCTAATGAAAAAAATTATGGTGCATTGTGTAACTGTTGCCCTCTATTACAGTTTATGTTCCTGTCTGCACATTTGTGTGTGTCTATAATAAATGACATCTGTCTGATTGCTGGCAGTGGTTAAGTGGCCATAACTCTCACAGCGATTGATGTGACACGTCTAACTGGTCACCCAGGTCACTGGAGTATAGGCTGAGGGAATGCTACTTACTATGCAGCTGGTTGACTCGAAATGCAACATCAAAAATATGCCGAGGCCCACACAGACATCAACACACACACATACAAAGCCTTTTACACACATACACAAGTAACGCAGGGCGACATTGAGAGCACATTGCTCACAAAGGCAGACAGGCAGAACCACAAGCACCCGCACACACACATTAACAAATACTTGCCTCTCCGATCATGCCGTTCCAAACCCCATCAATTTTCTTCCCATGTTTCCCATTGGTCACTAGGTAAAGGTCATAGGTGAAGCCAACAATCTTGGCTAATCTCTTGAGGATATCAATGCAGAAGCCCTTGCAGCATTGTTTCATGGGAACCACACCATCAGTGATGGCACTGTGAAACAGATTCATAGAAGAGAAAAAAATGGTGTCAATCAAAAAGCCTTAAAACTGTATCCAGACATGGTGTGTAATGGTAAATTTGAACATTGAATGAGTAACAAAGGGAAAAGAAAAGAAAGGGGGCAAATCAAAAGAAAATGGTCACACAAGGAATACTGTGGCCAAGCCCCTCGGTGACAGGTTTGATCGACCAGTGGTAGGATAGGTGCTGTCATCCCTTCAGAGGCTGATGAACCATAAAGCTCCACTGTGGTCATATCTGATTCCAGACCCTTGAGTCATTCCACTGATCCTCTGGAGAGAACTCTGTTATTGATTATGGTCAGGGAGAGAAGAGCCCACAGTTCTGATAGGTGATTGAGGTCTTCTCAATTGGATAGCATCGTGAGAACTCAAGAACTCAATTCGTAATAGAGAGAGAGAGCTACTGGTCCTTTTTTCTGCATTTGGTTTTTATGATCATTACTTCACTTTCCTGTTAAAATTGTAATTCTGGGTGAAACATTATCATTTCAAAACATAAAATCTTATTTTAAGGATTGTCTTAAAGATGTAATCCACCACATTAACATCTAGTTTATTATCTTTCAAGTTTCTATCTATCGAAGAGTGAGTTAAAACAATGGTGATTGAGCATATGACCCTCTGATGAAAGTGCCTGTATTGGCTGCTTTGCTCTGTTATACTATCAGAGGGGCTATGACGTATTAACCGTGCTGCAGCTGTGCATTCTTTTACTCAGGACATGGGAGCTTCAGACTCATGAGGTAGTACTGAGTTCAGACCAGCTTTTTATTTATGTTTTATATACAGTCTATGGTTTGTATAAGACATGGCCCAGAATTGCCTGCAACTACATTTAAGAAATCTAGGAAATGCCAGATCACAGCCTCAAATCTAATGGATTCAAACCTGGCGTTAAGGGGACGTCTGCAGGGCACGGAGTCGCGGATGCAGGTCCCGGATGCCGGGTCCGCCAGCTCCACAATGACAAATGGCCTTTCCTCCAGCGTGACAACGCGCAGGTGCTGGGCATCATCAGGTGGTTTAAGGAATGGCCCATAGCGGGACCAGGCTGGGTATCGAAGCCTCAGCACGCCATTCTCCCACCAGCCTACCTGGGGGAACAAACAAGAGAAACATTCAAGAAAGGTGGAGTAGCTATACTAACCCACAATCCATTGCCACAATCACTTCATGTATTTTATGGATACAACCACCTTTGCTTAACATGATATACAAAACCAGGTAGTCTCAACCTACTGAACACAAAGCCTGTATCAAAAAGACACTAGCAACCCATGATAAATGCACTCTTATGAAACTAGCTATAAATGCTTTTTTTTATTTATTAAATTCTAATACTTAAGGTAACTTTAACACAAAATACACTCAAACATAGCACACTTTTTCTATCTATACTTAAGCACATTAGAAATACACTCAAACATAGCACCCTTTTAATAACTATACTTAAATGCAATTTAAGTGAAGCAAACATTAAAGTATACTTTTTTAAAATATATTTATACAACACTTAAATATAAAAATAATAAGAATCATACTCTAACTGTACTTTAGAATAGTGCAATACTTTCTCACACAGAGAGAGGGTAGTGTAATAATCATAACGAGTCCAATTCATTTTTGCCCTCATTTGCATGCTACAGATGGGGGAGACAATTACAATTTTTACAATAGCCTGCCCAACTGTATCACCAGCTATGGCCGCTAAATGACTACAGGGCTGATTGAATGAACATCTCCCTTACAATGAGTAAAGTAAGCTTCAAGAAGGGAAGGTTGTATTTAGTGTAGTCCTGTACCAGATTGCATTATATTGTGCGGGTATTATAGGATATTGTGCCCACTCTGTGTTTTTTAGAACACTGGGCCCTGAATAATACTTGTTATGTGGGTTGGCAGTGTTGGCACTTAGTTGGCAGCAATTACCTGACACTATATGGGTGTGGAAGGGCTAGGCTACACTGATTGATGGGATTATAGTGGTTATCCAGATATGTTTGTACTATTAATTACTTTAGTGTCAAATCAGACATTGAGCAAAATAACAATAATTTACATATAATGGTTTTGAGTTGAATGAAAGCAAGCAACTCACAGATTCATGCTTGCACACACAATGGCTTATCAGGGATTTATGGTGACCAAGTGATTCAGTAGCAAGCAGAAATACACATGTATAACCTATAGACATTGGAATAGCCTATGAATTTAATCTGACTAGGGTTGGGAGGTATTTTCTGTGTTTCAAGATAGTATGCCTGTGTAGTATCTTTATTATAAGAATGCAGCTTAAAATACTTAATAAGTAAAAGACATGCGTTCTTCTCCCTCGTTTGAAACGTAGATTGTGATGTGTGAAGTGCTGTCAGTAAAAATTAGTATTTGGCGCATGTACAAGTGATTAGTTCAATCTAATCTTGTAAAATGTAGCAATAGGAAGCCTATCAAAAGGTATTACCGTATAACGGGATATAATTTGGGGAAGGTTTAAAGATATTAAAAACTGGATACCTCTCTAATTTAAAGTTTGACTTTATTGAAAATGCATTCACACGTTGAAAAACCACATGTGGGACCAATGGCTAGTTGGCTACAGTTTTTTATTTCAGTGTGATTTTAACAATCTTAGCGAATGATAATTTGTGAGACCAAATTGTTCAGTGTCCCCTGTGGACCTTAAAGGTGAAGTAAGCGATTTATTTATGTTAATATCAAGCCCCAACCTCAGCGATTTTTACCAGCATCCAATAAGGAAGTGACCAAAGCTGTAGTAACCCGGAAGTGCCACTGGGGGCTGGATGCAGAAGACAGCCATTTCTCATTGACTCCAATGTTTAACATGTCGTTTTCACAGCATTATTAAACCTTTCAGGCCTGGATTAAAAAAACAGTCTAGTCTGTATGTTTAGGTCATATCTCCATGACAACACTGAGGGGGGTGATTTTTTTTGGACCACGCTAGTTTGTATTCTTTTGGAAGTTAAAATGTATTGGCGCGATCTCTTGAGTGACAGCTCTCTGCCCGTTGTCCCTCACTTTGCCTCGGAGGTATACGTCAGCCATCTCCCTCCCCCCGACGTGAGGCGGAGTAAAAATCTCACAAAATGGCGACGCGCACAAACCAGGATTATTGGATGCCGTGTGAATAACTGAGGTCAGCCCGGATGCTACATCCATATTATTTACTATCTATGGTTAATATAAGTGTTAAATCGCTCTTTATTCATACAGTGATCACTTACATAGTGTGCGCGTTTCATAAAGCCGATCTCTCAGTCACCCGCTCTGCATGCAATTGGCAAATAAACTTTTCGGGGATACGGAAACTGATATCCAATCAGAAGAGAGAACGCTACAAACCGGCACCCGTCTCACTGCCGGTGCACGTGCAGAGCGACAGATGGGTGAATGTTTATGCCCCCACAATGGCGGAGCAGGTAAAAATCTTTCCCAATGTCTGTTTTGATGGTTTTTATAATGTTTTATCATAGCATGTCTGTCGATCATTCCTTTGGTTGTATCTATTTTTCTCCTTCTCTTTGCACTGCTTGCACTCTGGATGTGTTGGATTATGTTACCTTGCATATTCAGACTCTTCAAAGCAGCAAAAGCCAGAACCACACCCAAGTTTTTTTATTTTATTGTATGAGCCTTTCTCTTGCTGCATTATGTGACACATCTTGGCATGATCACCTGATAAAAGTCTTGTCTAAGTGTCATGGCAGTTGTAACTGATGCGGCATGCACAAAAGAAACGATATGAATATAAATATATATATATAGAATGTGAGTGATTAAGCAGGACGGGAGTGTGAAGTTTGGTAGTGTAATGCAAGTGGTGGAAGGGAGAGAGGGACAAGGCGGCAACAATCAATGACAATATTTCGACTGCAGTTGGACCGCAGCTCAGCAACACTGAACAGCATTCAATCAAAACACACTCGAGAAACAAAGATAGGAAACAGATAGAGAACACACTACTCTGTATCAGACAAATACCTCAAGAAACGCACACACAAATATCAGAAAAAGAGAAACGCCATGCCACTTCTTTTGGAATTGCTAGAATATGTTTGGGCAAAGAAAATCTGATTCAGAGCAAAAGTTTGAAAGCTATGACTTTAAACGAAACATGTCATTCTTTAGCAGCTGTGAGTGGCGTTAACTAATGCTCATTAAATTAATCTGTATCTGTAGCTGAAACAAGCCATGCTAATGCTGGACAACCTTTAGTATTAGTCTGCAGTGTTTCAGTAAGCTAGGCTTGGTGCTCCCAGGCTCTAGGTAATGGTGCATTCATTGTAAAGAGAACATTAAATATTCAGGGAGAGCCAACAGCGTGGATGTGCATAATAGGCAGATACAGGCATCTTATCCTGTGTGTGTGTGTGTGTGTGTGTGTGTGTGTGTGTGTGTGTGTGTGTGTGTGTGTGTGCATGAGGGGTTTATGCAAGAAGGGTGTAAGCATATGTGTGGAAGGTACAGTTTCTGCCCTCATTTGTGTGCACACGCATGTGGACATTTATGTAAGTTCTAAGCGTGTGTGTCTGTGGGCGGGTTTTGTACCCCGGGTTTGCACAGAGTCGAAGGACCAGCGCAGGAGCTTCTAATTGAAAGGGTTTTGAGAAATATGTCAGGAGTCAGCATGTTACGACAAGCTGAGACTGGACTCTGATGGGCTGTTATAACCAGCAGGAGGTTGAGAACCACCTCTGTGTGTGTGTGTGTGTGTGCGTGCGTGCGTGCGTGTGTTTGTGCAGTTTCAGAGTGTACAGTATGTTCTGAGAGTGCTGTGTGTCTATATTTATGTAAAGTGTTGTGTTAAGGTGCTGGTGTGTGGTTGAGAAAATGAGCGTGGCTCTCTCTTTTGACACTGACAAGAGTAAAATCCCTGCGTATTAAAGGGAAAAACATCTCCAACAGGTGACAGGGCTTCGTATTAAGGATTTCTGAACAAACCACAGCTTTATAGAATATGCATGACATGCCAGGGGCACTGGTGCTTGGAAGAAGTGCATACGGTTATGTATGCACTTCTTTAAGGCACTCAAACACACAGAACAGTGGTGAGTATACAAACATATGGTAATGACAGCCAGAGATCTTCAGCATTATTTTAATCTGCATTTCATTTGACCATAACACTTGAAAACACAGGCATCAAAGAAGCACTAATCAGCAACTATTGATCAGAACATAGCTTTCAGTAAAAGGACGACAAAATCAAATGTATTTAGATGTGTATGACTGCAGGGCTGCAGCTATTGATTATTTTCATTTTAATTTCAAAGATATGATCACACAAAGAAGTCGGTCCAAATGCAATTCTCTCCTACCCACATGTACTGTACATTTAAAGACAAAATACTTTGTCCTCTCTATTCCGGCTTCTCCATACTGCTATAATTATGTAAAAGCTGGTGGACTAAATCCACAGTCCTCATTCTGTGTAGCAATACATTCCAAAATTCAGGCAAAGCAAGTCAAAAATACTGGAAATTCAATACTAAAAAGACTGGATAACCTCTTGATTTTGATCATTCGGACTGCTGAATCCTCATTCGGTTTGACCAAACTTTTCAAATGCATTTAGCAGAAAGACTGAGACTGGATTTGGTCCTCCATCACTTACCATGGAATTGCACTAGGAAGGTATGGCTTTCCAACCAGTAAGGAGAAGGAGGAGGATTACAGCAGACAATATGTCTTTAAAGGTACATATGGGTATGTACTTATTGTATGACAGACTTGAAAACATGTGAATCTATAATCTTAAAAGTGGAGTCGGCTATTCAGCATGCGGAGTATGCTTGTTGTCTAAATTCCCTTTTTGTCAAAATCAGTTAATATCTTCTCACAATCTTTGCTCACATACCCATTTACAGAACGTGCGCTGTTTCTGTTTATGTCAGCGCCAAGCCCTAACCACAGCAATTTCTACCAGCATCCAATGAGGAAGTGACAAACATTGCAGTACCTTCCGGTGGCCACTAGGAATTGGTACCAAAAGTGAGCAATCTTCTGTTGACTCGCTTGTGAAAACAGGTCGTTTTCACAGTCTTATTAAACCTATTTACGGGCTGGTCCACAAAACCATTCTAGTCTGTATGTTTAGGTCATATCTCCGTGACAACACTGAGGGGGGTGCATTTCTTTTTAGCAGGCTAGTTTTTATTCTTTTGGAGGTTAAAATGTATGACTAATTAGGGGCGCGATCTCTTGAGTGACAGCTATCCGCCCGTTGTCCCTCACTTCGCCTCAGAGGTATACGTCAGCTAGATGGGCGTATCTCCCTCCCCCAGACGTGACATCGATGCCCTTTTTCGGCAAGTGAGTGAGGCGGAGTAAGAATCGCACAAGATGGCGACAAGCATAAGCCAGGAGAATTGGATGCAGTAGGAATAACTGAGGTCAGCCCGGACGCTATATCTATTTTATATACTATCTATGGTCAGCGCACACAGTCTTACAGGTAGGGGAATGAGAGGAGATATTCAATGATTATCACGTCATTTTATTTTGACAACAAGCATTCTACAGAATCACAAAAGATTTAGGTGACGTTATTTTTATTGATATATTGATCCATCGCAATTTCCCGCAGGGCATGATAATGTCTTCCCAGCAGTCCAGAAACCCCAAGGTAATATAAATAGATAAATATAATTTAAATACAATTTAAAAACACACATTTTAGATTTACAGATAATCAATTATAAAAAAAATAATAACCATTAGATGTGTGTGAATCAGATAAATGATTTAGCGTTATATATGTGTGTGAGTGTGCTCGTTTGTGGTATTTTCTGAGGGCTTTTACAAAGAAATAGCAGAGGTACACATAGAAACAGCTGAAACTGAACAGCCACAGAAAGGAGCGCATAAATCAGTGAAATGGTCAGCAACCAGCTTTTCTCCTCTGCCTCGGGCAGCGATAGCTATGGTGAACTTTACATGGAAATTAATCCATGTGACCCTGCTATCCTCACTTTCAGCTTTATATTCTTATCTCAGATGCCAGTGCAGCACAAATCTGCTCCTAGAGCTGACATTGAGAGATCAAGACTCAAGAACACTGCTCCAATCAGCACACAACCTGCTCTGGGTTCCATTGCTAGGTGGTTTTGTCTTTGCAAATGTTCACAGACTAGGACACAATTACAGTTTCTCATGAATCACCAAGATTCAAACTGTTTGCGCAGACAAAAACAATTATAAACAATCTACTAGTGTATCATGTAATTTATAAAACATGCCGATTCTTTTTGTGAGACTTGCACATCATTAGACATTAAGAAGTAATGTCATGTCCTTACATCTTCCCATCCACGTCCAGGTGTCCAGGAAATAACATCCAGGAAGGGGTTGGCCAGGTAACCATCACCATTGAAAGAGTAGTCTCGACCACCAAGCGTTATGTTGCCGAAATACCTGTAATAAGTAAATAACTTTTTATAATACAGTATGTTTTAAAATAATCAACAATGAGTTCATTTAAATGTATTGGAGAAGAAGAGTAGAATATGGGAATGATAAGATTTGTTTTTGATACAACAATAAGACTGCCCTTATCTCTTCCCACTTGAAACTAAGTCACAGCACCTCTCTGATGACAGTGAGGGCTTGTCTGTTAATCAGATCTACAGACAAATGATCAGACACACAGAACTGGCAGGACCTTTGAAGTCAAACAATCGTGCTCTCTGCATCCAAAGTTTGTCTGATAATCACACGAGACAGACTTGACGCTCTAATTATCTTCCCTTGTCATCTTGCTGGCTTCAAAATACAAAACCTGAAAGCTTTGCTTTTTTTACATGACAGAAAACTGAAACAACAGCTTGTAGTTACAGACAGTGAACAGCAGGTAGCACTGCAAATTTTGATTATTTCTCTGTTCTTTGACAAAGTTTATAAACAGACAGAACAGTCGATTAATCATTGCCCTTCATGTTCAACACTGTGCCCTGCTTCATTTACAAAAATCATGCAAATAAATGTATTGATTATACGCTTGGCTCATAGTACACTGAAAAACCTTGGTGTGGTCTCTATTCCATATGTTGTGTGTGGCATGTATGTGGATCAAGTGACGCTGAAAATGAACCAAGATGATAACCAGAACCACTTGTACTACCTGTTAGAGTGTGCGGCTGCCTGTTTGCACAGCCTACGAGGAATATATTAAAGCTGGCTCATTAATATACATGAGACACGGTCCGCTTGCTACAGATGCTGGGGTAATTTTGCCAACTCACAACTACACGCACCAACAACATCTATTCTGCATGGATGATAGCCAGCAGCTCCAAATTCAGATATTTCTCTGTGCCTGCTCCCTGACACTGAATGTACAAACTCCTCCCATTTACCTGACAGCTCATATTGGCTACAAACCAACTCATTTCATAGAATAATACACATGCTCCTGTTTCTATTTCCTATTTCCTTTCCTTTGTCACATATTTTGTCTGGGAGCTTAAACATTTCTCTCTTGCATCCCTCCTCACATTCTCCCTCTTATCTCCCTCTCACCTCATCCTGCCCCGAAGTCTCTGGGTCTGGTTGGCATCCGTCATGCAGTTGGTGACAAAGTTTGGCCCTCCCGTGGTTCCGTAGTCCTTGCGCATGGCCACTGCGCCGTGAGTCAGCACAGACACACCGCGAGCGATCCTACGGCGTGGCTCGTCCCGCCAGCCCTGAGGCCGCACTGCAAACACAGCCCGGGGCAGGCTCTCCATGCCCAGACCTGCCAGAGCCGGTCCAACCGCGAACCACATGTGGGAGGCTCCGGCCTGGCCCGCGGCCCAGGCGGCTTTGAAGACCAACTCAGCCTCCTCCTGGGAGCAGTACAGCAAACGTACCTGCAGGACAGTAGGAAAGCAAGGGAAGGAACAAGAGACGAGGGGAGACACACACACACACATACAAACTAGTGAGATAAGGAGGGGACAGGGGAGACGTGGAGAGAGACAGAGGGTTGGGAGAAGTAAGGGGGAAGATAGATAGAGCTGGAGCAGAGGTCCAACTGAACGGGGCGGTGGGGAGGTTGAATAGAAAAAGGCCATATCAAGAAAAAAAACAAGGATGCTGGGGGAGGTTAGAGGAGAGATAGCTGTAACGCTGATGTGATAAGGTTTATGGGAGTCAGGGCGAAAGGATTCAGAGAGAGAAGCAGACACCACAAAAGAGGGAAGACTGCATAGTAGAATGTGATGTGTGCTAAGACTGCATGGAGGAATGTGATGTGTGCTAAGCAAGAGGAACAGGCAAGGGGGGTTGGTGGGTAATGAGCCTGATGAAACAAGTTACAGTTATTAATAATGAAAATGAGTAAAAACAAGACGGGAAAATGAAACAACTGTACGTGGTGGAGCATAGGAAAATAGGCAGGAAGGGCAAGGGGAGGTTAAAGACCAAACACACCTGAGGGAAAACAAGGGGAACAGGTTAAACTCTGACATGTGTTATTAAAAGCCGGGCGGGTAAAAAAACGTCCTGGAGACATCAGGAGATGGAGGGAAAAGAATCACGTAGGGAAAACAGAAATGTGGCTCCTTAGAGAACAGAAAGGAGGAGGGGGGGATGGTGGAAGAAAAAAGCAAAGCATGACATATTTTGGTGTAATCAGGGCCTGGAGAGATAGGAGATATTTGCGAAAGAAGGGGTTTGGATGATAGCCTGAGGCTGGGGAGAAAGAGAGAAGAAAACATTAAAGATAGAATTTGAATGTAGAAAAAGACTGAGCGGTGTCAATGGATTAGCTCGCTGCTGCAAGTGCTTAGGGAAGGAGGAGTGAGAGGGGGGAAGTTGAAATTGTCCAATGAGGGTTTTAAATAGGTTAGAGGGGAAATGCAGGGATAGACAAGAGGAAGATGGAGCTGAGCTGAGCAGAAAAGAGGATGGGTTAAATGCTGACAAATACCAGAGAAGAAAGAAAGGGTGAGAGCATTTCAAAATAAAAGAAATACATCAAAATGACGGAGTAAAGATAAGAGACAAAGGGGAATCAAAGGACAAAAAAAGAGGATGACTTTCATAGAAGAAGAGAAGGAGCGAGAGTCAGGGAAGGAGACTGAGAGCACAATTTAAGACTTGCGCCCTCATTGGATTTTGAACTGTAATGGCTTGGCAAAACAATCCCGCCTGTATGCCAATAAACCTCCAGTGAATTAGGCAGGGAATTCCACTGGCTGCGCGTACGGTGTCCTACGGTTTTGCTCCTTGCGTCCAAGTCCGTCAACACCCACCGGCTCCGTTTTCAAAGCAGGCACGGCAAGCGCCACCAGACAGCTGGAGTTGCGAGACCGAGGAGTTCCCGCAGTAATTAAAAGTGACGGGCGATCACACTTGATAATTTGATTCTATATATGTGGTATTTAAACAACAACAAACGCACAGAAAGTTATTGTTGCCATCCGAACGAGTAAAAGAACAGTGGACATGAGTGTATGTGTTTCCGTTTTGAGATTGTTACCTGCAGTGTACACCGAGTGTCTTATTTTGGAAATTTACAGTAACCGGAGGTTTTATTGTTTTGTCGGCGTCGGTGTTCCTGTCTATCTCGATGTGTTCTGTTCTAAATTGATGCGGTGAGTATTTCACCGGACAGCTGGAGCAGCAGCGGAGCAGAGAGACGTGGCAGCGGAGCTAGTGGACGCTCACGCACTGATTTAAGTAAAAACCTGACAGCTCCGATGCCGTGCTGGGGCGGAGAAGGACCGGACAGGCAGCCGGTGGAATTCAGCCTTTACAGAGGTGGAGGAGGAAGGAGGGAGAAACAGGGCGACTGACTGAATTTAGGAGGGAAGGAGAGAATCAGAGTTATAAACAGACACGCACAATATCTAAAGACGGGAAATGGAGAAAGATAGGGACATACAACACAGAGAGAAAGAGAGCAGAAAAAATACTGACAAGGCAGAAGCTGGAAAAGAATGGGGAAAAAAAGATAGACAGTAAGAGGTTTGAGTAGAAATTGACCCAAAGTCTTGCATCAGGTCATCTACAAAGTAGAGGACTTTACCATTTATTGGCAGAAAGAGAAAGAGAGATCATGTGAATGCAAACATATACAGCATCGCTAAGCAACCAAAAGCATGTATTTGCCCTGCAGCACAGAAAGGCTAAAAGAAGGAGGGGGTTGTTGTGGAAAGCAAGAGGGTTTAAAAGCCAGTACTGCGTATAGGCAACCCGCTGCAGGCAGTATGTTATGTTAACAGTGAAACACACCGAGTGGAGTCTAAGGAAACCAATACACATGCACACTAACAGACACACACAAACACAGCTGCAGAGGCCATGCTGGGACATTAGCGATGACATTGAGACCCAGACTAAACCAAGCCAGTGGAGAGCGGAGTCTGCGGCCAGAAAGACATGCAGCATGCAGGCTGGACAAATTGACTGAAGGAATGAAAGATAGCCATACAGAGATGGAGGAGAACAGAACTGTGAGCTTGTCTCTAGGCAAATAAATGCATGAGGGGAGGCAGAGGGGGGAGGAGGGACTGGAGTAAGCATAGAAAACACAGATAAGTGAAAACATTGACAGGAAAATCATTGGGTCAAAGAGGAGGTATGAGGGAGAATGATAGGGTTAAAACAAAATCAAATGACGTGTGTAGGAGTGTGTAGGTAAGAAACCAGTTGAGGGGGGTAAGGGAAGTGTGTGAATGAAAGTTTTAAAGAAGTTAGGAAAGGAAGGGAAGAACCAGCAAGCCATGATAGTAGGAGAAGGATCCAGTATACATATATAAGCCCCTTTCATACGTGAACTCCCAAAAATATCCAGAGAATCTGACCCAGAGAATGTGCGGATCTACCCTTTCACACATGCAGGGAACAGCAGGGGATTGTCCATGTGGAAAGTTTTTGCTAGAAATGCTCCGGGTAACTTGGGAGAGGGGCTGCGCTTAGACTTGTGTGACTATTTCCACGTCGGCTTGAAACGCCAGCAGGTCCAATTTGCAGACATTGTTGTCTTCGGCCTCGTTTAAAACTACTTTCCTCCTTCAGCCTCGGACATTTGTATTTTTCTGTTTCACGCGATATTGCTATATCCTCGTTTCGAATAACCCGGACATTTGTGTTCATACAGCTCACCCGGGTAAAACCCTGGATCATTTCCGAGCAACAGTTCATGTGTGAAAGGGGCTTTACAGTATGAAACACACCAGAGGTAAAAGCCAAAAACCATAAGTCATCCTGGTCATCAATGAATTAATGAATTACATTTTATTTTTTTTATGTTGTGACACCATCATATATTTAAGAAAAGATGGAAGCTTTTAACAGCTCTTTTTAAATATGTATGTGTTTCGAGATTTACAGGCCATGTTTATCAGTGGTAACATCATGGACAGTATCTTCAATGAAGAGCTGGAACAATCAGATATAGAATGAAATATATAGTGTGATATTGTGAGAGAGTTGGATTAAGATGTTATCCAACCATATCCACTCTAGTGGAAACTGTATGTGAAGTGGTTAAAATTCTTTAGCACTTAACTCTTTGTACAATGCCACGTGCCTGCAAATCAGATTGACTCATGGTTTTCGCTGTACCGTTGAACTTTTTTATGCCTTGGCAAATCGGAGGGGAAGAGAAGAACAGAGGGATAGAGGAGAGAGGGGAGAGAGATGTGGAGGGACAGAGGGAGATACGAAGGAAGGAAGGAAAAAGCTGGAAAGCCACCTGTCGCGAAGGGGGCCCCCACTTCTACTCGCAGCACTTCCTCCCCTTTCCTCCCTCCTTTCCCCCCTCCCTCCCCCCTGTCTCACCTGCGCCTCGTTCTCCTTCAGCAGCCTGCGTGTGCGTGAGCCCCCGGGGTCGTCTGTCACGTTGAGGATCACCACACTCTTCTTCTCCCAGCCGATGAACGAGCCGTCCGTCAGGCCCTCCACAATGGACAGGAAGTCCTGGTAGCCATGGTGACGTGTCGACACCACGGAAAAGGCTGTCCAATCATACTCCTCCAGCACCTCAAAGATGACCTCTAATTGTAGGGCAGTAGATGAGCTGAACTGGAGAAAGATTGAACCTGTTTCCTGATTTGGGGAAGAGAGCAGCAGATTTGGTTTAACATTCCACTTTAAAGTCCATCCTCTACAGTTGCCCTGTGTCTGAAATGTACATCTACGATACAGTGATTAAGAGTAACAGAAAGCATTTGGACTAGTAAGAACTACAAACTCTCCATAATGCTTTATATCTATGCACAACATCAAGGCCTTGCGGTCTTTGAAGGTTTTATGGAGCAGTATAGCACTTGTGCAGCTGCAGGGCTAAAACAGCTAGGATTGTTGCACAAATTCTCTTATGACGTCCAGAAGGGAGTGTTTTTTTTTAAAAGTCTGTTGAGGGGATGTTAGGGGATGAGGACTAGGAGAGGGTACCGCTTCAAAAGAAGTTCATTGAATTCCTCAAGAGTAAATGGCTAAAACTGTGATTTGTATGCATACATGCAATGTTTGCTGGTGAATAACATGTCACACTAGTAGTTTCTCTTGTTCATAGACACTCACACCGTAAAGTACAGTACACACACACACTCTTATTCACTCATACCCACACCCATGTCTTATCATTGCCTCCCACCCAGGAACATCAGAGGCAGAGCGACAGCCCCAGTTGGTGCCATTTACAGATCAAACACTGCAGAGTTTCAGCAGATCAGCGACCCTGACCTTCAACTTCCCCTCCGTCCCACTGGCACTTCCCCAAGCCTTTTCTTCACAGAGAGGATGTGCGACATTGTGACATGGTAAGTTGTTATGGCAATACAAGCAGCTCCCCCTTTATTCCTCTATTCAAAGTGCTGTCAATCTATACTGCTACAGTATACAGCACACCTAATTATCATTGTTGGACAGTCCTCACTTTTGGAGGCATACAATCACACGTCTGGGACATCTGCCCTCTTGTATTCTTGATTCTCTCCTGTCTATCTATCTCTCTCTCACACTCACTCACTCACTCACTCACTCACTCACTCACTCACTCACTCACTCACTCACTCACTCACTCACTCACTCACTCACTCACTCACTCACTCACTCACTCACTCACTCACTCACTCACTCACTCACTCAAAACTTTCTCTTCACTCTCCCACCCCAGCCCCCACCTCCCTCCTCCTACCTGTGGCATCCTCCCTAGCCCTGCTCCCCCTCCTACTGCCACTATGGGCAGTCCTGTTTGCGCTGAGACAAACTCCAGCATTGGGGCCAAAGGACCCCAGGCTGTGCGAGGGGGCCTCTCCTCTTCATAAACCAGACCCTGTAGGGGCCGCGCCGCCAGCAGCTCACACAGCTGGGACAGCACCGTCTTTGGACTACTGTCATTCACCTGGGACATTATAGAAGAAATAGAAAAGAGAGAGAGGGATCAAGACAGGTAGACGAATAGAGTTGACCTACTAGAGTGGTGTGTGTTGTTTATATGGAAGACATTTTTGGGTATGCATGACATGTCTGGCGTACAAGCTGTGGTCAAAGAGCAGAACCAGATGCCCGCTCGCTCAGCAGAGCCTACACAACTGCAGTAACTGTGCTGCCCATTCACTTCAAATAATGTATGGTTGTTTGAATAATGGATGGTCATTGTTATTCTCTTCATTCAAGTATGGCTAAATGAGGAGACAGTGTCAAACCTGTAGCCAGATGACGTTAGCAGAGCCCCACTGGGTGACCACGCTCTCCCCCAGGGAGCCGTATACCCGGCCAAAGCCGGGGTAGAGCACCCTTCCCCCGGGCCCCGCCACCGCTGCCTCTGCCTGCACCGTAGCACCGGCGTGGATCACGGCGATGTTGAAGTTCATCATGGCCCCTGCATCACGCTCCCGCGGGCTGGGCCGGAGCAGGAGGTGGGGGGAGGCGTCCACCAGACCTGCCCACTCTGCCAGGACCAATAGAAGAGAGAGAGTAGGTATGGCGACCATGGCAACCTGCCGAGGGGGGAGGCAGATATATATCGCACTAAGAGAGGGTGCCTGAGAGAAAGAGAGATAGCAAGGAGTGGAAGAAGAAGGTGAAGAAGCGAGAAAAGCAGAGATTAATTAAGACTCAGGTGTTTGCTTTTTCTATTATGTCCAGTATAGAACATCACTTCAAATCAAAGGTGAAATAGTAAAAAGGACAGAAAGAAAGGGCTGTAGAAACAAGGAGAGAAAGACATAAACTGGCGACAGAGTAAGGACTTTTTAATCCAGTTGTGGGGTTTCAAAAGTTAGCTTTGGCTTGAGAAAATACTGGACAAGGAGTACGGATTGCAGTGAGGAGCAAAACAATTGAGTGAAAGGAAGGAAAGTGAAACAGAGAAGATGAAATTGGTGCTATTCAGGCTGCAGGCTGAGAAAGAATAATATGAGAAATGCTAGATACTGGCCGTTAGAGGGAAGGAGGGCTGTGAGAGGGAGAGAGTTAATAGCAGACAGAGACAAAGATGGGGGCGGAAGAGGTTATTGTGCTGCATGAATGATAACAACAATTAAGATCACTGTAAACACACTCGCCCTCACACAGCTGCATCCACGCACAGACACATACAAGTGTGTGAATTTGCACACACACACACACACACACACACTCGCAAGATGAATGCATGGCTATGCAATGCTCGTATAGCAGCTTAATGATAAGAGAGATATGAGGGTTAATGCAGTATGCACAGACGTATACGCACACTCACACAAACAACCTCTCAGAAAGATAATGACTACCTGGGTAATATGTGAGCCACACACACACACACACACACACACACACACACACACACACACACACACACACACAAAAAAACAGCACATCATTTTCAATTTACTTCTTTCTCCATTTCCTTCTCACTTTCTCCCCGCTCCGTCTCGCGCTGGTGTCTTTTCATATTCCCCATCTCTTCTACCAATTTTCATGGCTTCCGGTACCAAACACAATTGCATTGATTAACAGAGGTCTGCTGACATAATATTCCCTCTAAAGTCACTCTCCCTCTCTGTGCCTCAATTTCTTTCTTTTCCTCCTCTTATGTTTCTCGCCCTGTCTGCATCCGACTCTCCTCTACTTGTCACAGTCCGCCGATTCTTTGACCCTGATCACTCATTTAGATCGAAAAACAAAACAGCAAAAGGCAAAAAGAGAGGGGGTTGAGGGAGAAAGAGTAAATCTAACTGGAGTGATCAGAAACAGCTGTCAAATGATCACAATAGTAAATACAGTAAATGCATTGCATGGGACTTTAAGATGGACTGACTGATTGAATGAATGATGGGAGGCGTGTGAACGAGGAGAAAGGAGAGAACAAAGTGGCTTGGTATGGTGGTATGTGGCGTAACATATGTGAGGAGAATAGCAGGAAAATAAATATTGATTACTGGGATGTGTATACGTGTTCGGCCTAAACAAATACACTGCCAAACATCCTGTTTTGAGTGACAGGGTTGCGGGTGTGTATGTATGTGTGTGTTTGCAGTGGGAGGGCCACGGAGAAAAAGAGAGGCATAGAAAAGGAGAGAGCAGTAGAACGAGATGGAATGAGAGGGCGAATGAGGAAGGCGGATAGATTTGGGCAAAAACAAGAGATGGAGGTGTGGAGAGATGGGGAGAGACAGACCTGTTAGTAGGAGAGACTGAAAAGGAGAATGTAATAATGAAGGGGAGAGGGAGAAAACAAGGCTTTGTTGTTGTTTTTTTGATGTTTTTTTAAGGCAAGGAAGATTTGGCTGGAAGGAAAATGAGAGTTGGTAGATGAAGCTGCACGAATACGGAACGTCATATCATTTCTTGGTGGAGCCGTATTCTACAGTGCTGAGCTCTGAGCCATTAACTGTTAGGACTGTCACTGTATTTCACTCTCATGAGGTGTTTACGTTGCACTGCTCGACCAGTGTGTGCCACTCCATTACAGCGAGCCTGAGAAAATGGGAACTATATACAGTGAGTGTCCACTTTTCCTGCAGTGTATTCTGACTTTTACCTGAGGCGCGCCTCAATACAACTTGGGACAAGTAAATTATAAGTAAATCCTCATCTAAATATAAATGACTAAATAGTTCATTATGTGTTCCATTTCTAAAACTGAAGCATAAAAAGCATGCCGTGAGGGGGCTCACAGCTAACACAGAAGGGAAAGGAGAGTGGGAGAGAGAAAGAGGGAGAGATTACTCTTTGATTTGATTTGCCACCATAAATGAATCTCTTGTTAAAATGCAAATGTTCCCACTTTAGTTTATTTTTCTTCCCTTCTGGCTTTAAACGACCCTCTCCAGTGTTTAGAGCTGCCTATAATTCAGCAGAGTGTATACTGTAAATATATATTTGTCAAGGGACATGCCTACAAAGCAGGGAATGTTTAAATAGGGATCAATTAATCAAAACGTGTATAGTCTTTATTCCCTGAACAGGATTCAAGGTCAGGAATGCAAAACCACATTTGAAAAGTTCTCCTTCTCTTTTGTAGGGATAAAACAATGGAACAGTCTCCCAACAGATCTAATAATCAATAATGATTTTCAAGCTTTCACCCATCTGACAAAGGTTTGGCTGCTCATCCAACATAGCTGAACACACTTATAGAATTGTGTAGTGCTACTAGGATGGGGGTATTCTTTTTATAAAATATGTACTGTAGTGCGTTTTCGTAAACTTTTTTATCCTACGTATTTATATCATTGTATCTTGTTATCCTTTAAATATTTAATCCCATGTTTAGATATTATTGTGTCTTGTTTAGTTTTGTAGTATTTATTTACCTGCCCAGGGACTACAGATGGAAAATAGCAGTTTGCTAAAACCTGGTACAATGCATCTCTCCTTGCTCTAAACAAGGTTAATGTTTCTTTTGTACATTGTCCCTGTTTAAATAAAGTTACAATAGAATCAGTTACTGAGGCAGTAATTTCTTAAACGTGTGTGCTATTGCCAGTTTGATCCTCGTTATCTGGGAAATAACAGGAAAGTGTTCATCACCATACAATGAATATTGTAATGTACTATTTTCTTGTATGTGACTGCACTCGCTCCAAAAAAATAAAATGTACAGCGCTTTTCTTTTATGATTTTTTTCTAATTTACACCTTGAATGCTGTCATTGTGTATTCACGTTTACGTAATTCTCATTTGCTTTCTTTATCATATAAAATTAGCACTCACATTAAAATATATGTAAAAATATATACAGTACATTTTTTATCTCAATCTATCAATCACTGTAATAAGCAGCATACTGTATCTGCAGTGTAAATATTTCTGCTGAGCCTGTTTAGGCCTTTTAAACAAAGTAAGTGGCATTTACAGCACCACTGAAGCTGGCATACATGCAACTGTTAAAAGCAAATTAAAAACACCTTCAGGGATATTTACTGAGTACTTAAAGCTCCCATACTATGCACTTTTCTGTTAATTTCATATGGTCTTTACGGTGGCGCTGAGCATTCACCAAATAAAAAAAAGTTTCACTCCTTATCTAGCCGTTAGCACACCAGGATCTCGTAATTACGCCATCCGTATCTCGTAATTACGAGAAAAGATCTCGTAATTACGAGATACAGATCTAATTACCAGATACTGATGTCATGATTATGAGATCCTGGTGTGCTAACGGCTAGATAAGGAGTGAAACTTTTATTTGGTGAATGCTCAGCGCCATCGTAGGTCTAAGTAGTCCCTAATACTTATTGTTTTAGATGTTTGCTGAAAAACCCGTTCAGATCATTTATCGTAGTAAGCCTCTATACCCTGATTTTCCGCTCAGGATCTCAGAATAGTCTATTTTGGTGTCTGCAGCCTGCCATCTGACTGGGCCCTTCCACGGTCTATGCCCTCCCGCCGTCTCTGCCGTGATTACTGCGGAGTGCAAATACACATAGTTTACTCTCAGGTGAATAACCAAAATGGCCAACGCAGGAGCGTAGCCATACTTTGAACAGTTTGACATGACCGATCCTTGTCTACATGAAAGACTATGTTCATACAGATGCACTGACAGCCACAAGCTAATGGAAATGACATGTTCGCAATCAAAATGCAGCAAAAGATGGAGGCTACTGCGAAGCTACTCGGGAGCTAACGGCTGAAAATAACACTCAGGCGATTTAAAACCAGTGAAAACATTAGCTTCAAGTTTGATTTCTACAGGAATAGCTTCATATACTTTGTCATGTTAAAACTGATGTATTATTAGACTGCAATGGGATAGCTAAGTTAGTGTAATAGGAGCAAAAGGTGGATGATACTCTCGAAGCTACATGCTACACTAGGTAAATAACAGGCAAATAACCATTGAGGACATTCCTTTTAGTTTCACCGATGGAATTACTACACTAGTAGCTTCCTAATCTTTGTCTTGTTATAAACGCGGCATTATTAGACTGCTGTGGTTGAGATAAATTAGTGGATTATGAGCAAAGGGCCTTTATGTTGGTTTATGCAACATTCAGCATGCCTTGCTGTACTACGGGCATCTTGTCTTGACATCTGAATAGGCAATTGCTTTACCAGCCACACATTTGGTCTTATAATTAAACTTTAAAACGCTCACTTAGGCATTTGAACATTTGTTTGCTTTATTTCAATAGATAACTTAAGAACTTTGCTCACTACAACAGCAAACGCTACGAAAACAGCGCTAACCCACTAGTTGGTTTAGCTTACATTAGTTAATATTGCTGCCCTGATGGCAGGAGGAATCTTTGTTTAAAACTTGTTAATCACTATATTACTTTACAACAACGGGGTGTAATTTTAAGATTACATATAGAGAATCATCTGGGATAAGTAACTTATACTTCCATGGTAGATAAACAATACAACTGTGCTTGTCTCCGCTTAGCTAACAATGCATGGCCATATTAGAATGTTACACTGCTTTCTTCATCCGGAACGTCAGTGAAACGTACGCTGCACATCATGCTTTAGGGGCGTGTTAGGCACCCATGAAAGCCAGGAATGCTTCCTGGATTGTTGCCCTGCGCCAATGAGCAGCTTTCATAGGAATGAATGCGCGTTACGTTCCTGTCCATTTCTTTATAGGTCCATGCTACTGAAGTGAAATGAAAATTGAGCGGAAGTAGGTAGGTGGGCGGCGCCAGGCTATGGGGGCCGTGGACCAATAAGAAATAGGGGGGGGGGCACAATAGACTATTGCACTGTGGAAGTTTCTGGTAACTAATGTGGGGGGAGGTGGCTTCTAATTCTAAACTGAGTACATTAGGGAGGTTTTCAGAAAGGGGGAGGGTGAGAAAAGGAAAGAGTTTTTTTGTTATACTTTGGCAGTCTCTAGGCACACCGTGGACCCTTATTTATGTTAAAAAACATTGGAAAAGTGCATTTTGCATAATATGGGACCTTTAAGAGCAGGAATATTCTCAGGCTGACGGAGACAGCTAATCAAGAAGATGAGAGAGAAAACATTCACGCAGGCAAGCCAGACACCCTTTTCTCTTCGAAAATTGCCAGTAGCCTACTTCACAATCAAAACACTTAAAATATATCTACTTAAACATTTCAATTACGCCACACATAATGTACTCACTGTGATTACAAATGAGTGCCTTTAGAAGTTAATGGGTACTGCATGTGCAGCTTTTGCAACTTCTTCAGTATTTAAAAATAAAAAATTCAAAACGGGTTTGCAAGGCAAATCAACAACTTTAAAGGTATAACTTAGTATAGAGGATTACAGTAAAGCTGTATGTTATTCCTGCAAACACCAAAGAGACAAAACAAACCCTAACCCAAAAGAAGAGCTTGTATAGCCTCAAAACACAAAATTAAAAATTGATTCTTGGTGTCAGGGTGATGCTAGGAAAACAATCCAAATGTATTAAATTATCAGATCCCCTCCTTCCTATTAACTGTACATGCTACAGCTGCAATGAGCGCCTATGGTGACTCTCATAAAGTGAGTCACTAGAGAGCAGGAGGAGGCCGCTTGGGGAGAAGTCAGTTTGCTGGCATCCATGAACCCCTCTACCACTGAACTCCTGTGGAGGCAGCTTGCCAGACCTTGTGCTGCATTGGATCTGCTGCTGGGGGAATTGTGAATGGGCAAAGGAGTGTGTGTGTGGAGTCTGGAGTTGTGGGAGCGAGTGTTCAGCGTTGTGTTTTGCCCACAACGGGGCTCTGCTGCTTCATTCCAGGCTGTCATGCAGAGTAATGGACCTGCTCTCTGCTGCCTATGGCACAAGCTGTACTGAATCAGCCAAGGCAGTTTTCCACAGCCAACAACAAAACATCTGAAATATATGCAGCAGGCCGCTAATATATATAGTCTACTGTACAACATTAGAAGGAATTGCAGCATCTCTGTGAGTCACTGTAAGTTTCTCGAATAAGAAAACCATTTTTTCCTTTTCAGACTGCAGTGTGTGCTCGTGGAGGTATACACTACTTCATGTGGTCTCTACAATTTCCTATAGCTGTGTGGGGGAGCGGAGGAATGAAGAGAAGGGTGCAGCTGGAGCTCAATGCTCCTCGTGTTAATTGGCCCATACTTCAATCACAGCCACTGGAGTGTGTCCTCTCTGATGGAACATATCCTCTCTCCCTCTCTTTCTCCATTTCAAATCTCTCTCTCTCTCTCTCTGTCCTGCTGCACTTGTTCACCCACTCGTGCACTCGCTTGCACTCTCTCACTTGACACACACACACACACACACATGGACTTAGGTACACTTTTTCAGACACACTCCCTCACTCTGTCTGTCTCATGCAGTCACTTGATTTGGTCACTCGTTCATTCATCCCTTTAATCATTCATTAATTCCCTCACTTTGTCACCTCAGTCTGCACCATCTCACTCTCAATAACTCCTCTCCGGTTTTCCCCGAGCCCTCCCCCATTCGTTCCTTCCACACATGTCTTTGTCCAGTACTTCTTTCACCCACTGCTTCCTTCCCTCCCTCACTTCCCCTCTTTCATTTTTCCGTCTCACTATCTCTAACTTTCTTCCTCTTTGATCCCCGTCGAGCAGAAGAGCCACCAGGCAGGCGAGCGCCTCTCGCTCCCATTGTGCATAGTGTGCAGAGTGATCGGCAAGTAGCGCAGCGTGCAGCAGCAGGGCGTACAGTGCTATGTGTTTTTACTGCATGGCTGTAAACAGCAGTAGTAAAGCTGGCTTCTGCTGCTGCCTCTCTCAGACTTAATAGCTGTGGCTTTCATAAGCCATACAAGTAACAAAGTCTAAGCCATCTATCAAACCCTTGCGACACCCGGTCCTCACAGGAAAATGAAACTTATTACAAATTGTGAGAAAAAAAAGGAGTAAATTACGCTTGCCACAGGCTAATAATCAGAGCTGGTTGCTTTCAGCAACGTGACACACATTTTATATGGAACAGTTAAATCTTAGCGACTAGCTTATATGGAAAATACATTTTAGTTTAAAAATGTAAGGCTAATTCATGGCACACACACACACGCCAACACAACACACACACACACACACACACACACACACACACACACACACGCACGCACAGGCTCAGATATATCCAAAGGTCTGTTATGCCCTTCTTTCTGATACTCAGTTTCACAAATAAATACTTTATAAGGTGTAAAATGAACTGCTCTATGTAGCTTTAGGCCAATATTCTCCTATCTACATGCAAAAAAAAAAAAACATTTATAATAACAGTACTGTTACAGGAGAGGATAAAGGTAAATCTCCTTTGCGTCTGCCTGACACTCATTTCTAGCAGGTAGTCTCCATTTGTCCTTTCTGTATTTTGTAACCTTTAACAAGAGAAAAATGAAAAAGTCGCCTGGACATCCTACTTCGATGTTTCTTCACAACAAAATGCCATTTCATTGTGACATTTTGACAAGTCCCTTTAATATCCACCCGGCCCCCCCCCCCCCCACCCAACAAAAAAACCTCACTCCAAGGTTCAGTGTATCTTGACTTTAATTCAAACACTTTTTGTTTGGTTCAGATTAAATACTTCTGCCAAGAGACAGTGTCAATTGATTGGACTTCACTTCCACCCATCGGAAGGGATACATTTCATTACTTGAATGGGGGGACACTTCTTGTTTCCCTTCCCTCTATGGATTGACGGAAATTAGATGCAGCTGACCCTGGATCCTGCCACAGTTTAGCAATGACAATTCTCTGACCTCATTTTTTAAGAAAAAAAGCAAACGTCTTTGTCCTACCCACTGGGGATCTGTCACACCAGACATGAAAAACAGTGACTGGAAATCACCTCCATTACGTATGATCATTAACGAAATATATGACATTACCACATCTTTATCTCAAAGCATTCATCTCAGGGTATATAATTAGCTAAGTAGAGGTTTTGTTTGATTTTGCTTTAATACAACCTTGCACATATTCTAAGGGATGCAAAGAATGAATTTCGATGTACCTTGTGAAAATTGACTAATAAAGAAACTTGAGCGTCCATGCGTAGCTCAGACAAGCACTGAGTTACACAGACTGCAAACAAAATCAATTTGTGTATAAAAGATGCAATGACATATTTAAAAAACGGTCTCTATTTTATCTTCTTGCTCGCTTAGACACACATAAACATACACATAAACATACACACATACCCATTGAGAAAACATCAGCTACAAATGGTTTACTAGCCTCATGAGCATTCAGACATAAATATCTGTAAGGTCACATGCCTTCATGTGGAAAGGCTCATTTCTGGGGTTCTTGCGTCACATAACAGTACAGCGGTATTCTTTCAATAAGCCTAACTGGCCTTTGCTAACTCAACTTGAATGAATAAAAATGGTTTTGTAAGGAGACTACATCGTTTGTATGGCCAGTGCCAATGCTATTATAAGTGCTTACTTAGAGGCTGGCCAAAGAGCAAGAATATTTTATTTCCCCACCTCGACACCAGACATCCAATACAGTGAGGAGCAAAGGTCTGCAGCGCTGCTTTCTTGCCAGCCCTCTTTTTCTCCTAGGTTGACAATAACACCACATAATTCACTGGATTGAATGTACATAATAATTGTTTTCTGTATTCTTCCTAAATCCTCTGTCAAGTTGTCTTTTCAATGAACGACCTGGGGGATTCTATTATTATGTTTGTTTTTAAAAAGAAACTGAGGGCTTTGTATTTGAGGAAAAAGGTATAATATCACAGTGCAAAGAGATCAGTGCAATCATCTAAGAATAAACATGCATTTATCCAGTACATTTACATAATGAAGGCCTACTGTACATTCATGAATGAAAAGCGTGCATGATTGTTTTTTTGTTTGTTTTTTTGTTTTTTTACCAAGCATTGAGATTGAAATCAGGAACAAAATTGGATGAAATATTTTCAGCAGATGTGATTACACAGTTGAATTAAGTCTAGGGATCACGTTACTGCTCAAAACAAATACTGGAGTCAGTGTTGCTCCACTCTGCTTGCACCAGCTCTTCCATTCATTTCCTCATTGATTGGCCGGACACTGGGATCACCTAGCCGATCTAAATCTGTCACTAATTAAAAGAGCAAGGTGAAAAGCAGCCGACACTGCAGCCCTTCAGGACCAGTAAGGTGAAACATTCTGTAGCAACAACAAACTAGGAAGATGCTCAAGACTCAAATTAGTAAAGATTCACAATCTTATCCAGAGGATAAACAGAATAAACTGGTGTGGGAAACCCTCACTGATGACTATCGCACGTTCCTGCAAGGTCACGCACAGGCAGGTGCACACACAATCACACAAGAAGACTTCACACGTCTGATACTCAAGACTGTCAGACATGCACTATACACAACCCAAACAAATATGTAATTAAAATGTATATACTGTAGGAGAAACCATAAGCTACAATATGTCAGTCGCAATTGCCACTTGTTGCTGAAGTCGAGTCAGGTTCCGTCTGCGTAAAATGTAACGTTGCAATGTTACAATGGTGTGTACATGTTCACAGCACATCTGGCTCTGCCCCCGCTCATAACAGAAGGCGTTAGAAACACTTGTGTCAGCCTATCCTATTAATGTTGGTGGATCAGTTGGGCTCAGAACATGTACTCTCATGCAGACAGGAGCCCATCAGGGGAGAGGAATTGGAGGATTGAGACCAATGAAGGTTTTCTCCTTTGTGCAGCCTCAGAGTAAAATGTGGTGAGAGGTTAGTGAAGGGAATGTCAGAAGCCCACAGTGGTGTCTTCAAACAGACATATACTCACTAATCCTGCGATGTTTGTTTCATAGCAACAAATGTAAAATAACTATGTCTTCTCATGTGTTTTTAATGTAATACATGGAGCAACCACATTTTATCAAAGAGGTCCTCAGTAGTCTGAGATATAACCACAGCTCTTTCTGATGGTTTTGCGTCATATTGTACAGAATTTATTTGCGATAATCCCAGATAAAAAAAACTGTTAATGTCAATATATCCCCAAAACATTTATAGAAAATTATTTTGTGTAAAATTATATTTTGAAAAAAAGTGACAACATTGCTGCTGTTACATCTCATTTGAATTGTATTTTACCACTATTACAATCAATACAGCTTGTTAAAGATAAACGGTAATCTGTATTTGCTTCTGGCTTACGTGTTTATGAAATACTTAACATTTGTAACACAATAAGTACTTTATTTATCTGGTGTGACTAACCATCTTTGAAAAATGTGCGCATGCTCCCAAGTTGGAACAACGAGATTTGTTTTCCAGATCTTACCATGCTGCCAATATGGCATGAAGGCAGCATCACTATTGCACTAAACACATAAGTGATTAGTCACCATTTTCAAGTTTCTGAAATTACACAAAAGGGCAGAAACATGCATGAAAATGATACACTAATGCACTTGCATACGTACACTACGTACTCAGAAAATAGTGCATTTATACAAAGTCACACAACCTATAGCCAATTGTGTGTTGTGAAATGTGATTGACAGTGTTAATGTTTGGGTATAGATGACACAGAGCATCCGGTGCCAACAATTGATCTCCTTGCTATTTCCCATCACTGCTCGGTGCAAAAATGTGTGAATGAGTGTTTCTGTTTCCCAAAAAGCTGAGGCATTTGGTAGAGAATATGCCACGTCTAGCACTGAACAGATCACATAACAATTAACTTGATGAGCCCGATCAGCACCAGACCAAGATTTGAGTCATTTATTGGCTCGTATTAAAAAATTTGATTGAAATTGCTATTACATAATTGAAAAGAGAGAATTCACTCCTAATCACCCTTCAGGAGATAGACTAAAGAAGGCTTCGATGAAAAAAACTAAAAAAACTATTTGAATAATGAAACCCCACAACCACCAACTGAGAACAAATCAATCCCGACCCTGAATCTGAATACCTGCATTCCAAGCATAATGTACATTTCATACTTTTCTCCATAAAAAAAACACAGGAGTATATCTGCTTGAATGTTTCAAATCGCAAAGCCAGTTTTAGAAGCTATTTACATGCAGAGAGACAGCACATTAAAATAAACCTGGGAACATCAAAATATCTTCATCAGAGGCTTTCTTCCATCTCCGTGCTGACGTTCCCTCTCCCTTGCCACGCTGTGCAAATATCATTCAGGTGCAAACACACATATTTGCATTTTTGTAACAGATGTATAGCCGGCACCTGTTTGCGAATTAATTTCACATTGAAACTTGAAAGAAAATAGAGCAAAGCTATTTTTATACAAAGTGATAAGTAAAATAAAAACAGGTTCAACTTTGCACCTGTATACCTGCACCTTGTAAATCCAGCACATTCACCCCGGTACAAAAGGTGCTATAGTTGCCAGCTGGTGGGTTGAATGACAAAGGCTTTTAACAAAGCTGGCCCTTTGCCGCGCAGGGAAGTCTCACAGATCAGGAGGCATGACACAGCAGCCCAGGGTGACATGCGACATGGGCCGCAGACACAGGCTAACATAGTTTTTATAAATGCCCCCATTTCCTCTTTTTAATAACCACTTATGCTGTCATTTCCTG
This sequence comes from Ammodytes marinus, assembly GCF_949987685.1. NCBI lineage: Eukaryota > Metazoa > Chordata > Actinopteri > Uranoscopiformes > Ammodytidae > Ammodytes > Ammodytes marinus. The sequence goes on along the minus strand of NC_137217.1, from coordinate 21,231,041 downwards.
CCCCATCCATCATTATGAAGGACTGCTGCATAACACTGCATGCCGCAAAGCATTCCTACACATCTCTTCATCCACTTTCATTATTTCTCTTCATCCTCCATTCCATGCTGTGTGTGTGTGTGTGTGTGTGTGTGTGTGTGTGTGTGTGTGTGTGTGTGTGTGTGTGTGTGTGTGTGTGTGTGTGTGTGTGTGTGTTTGTGTGTGTGTGTGTGTGTGCGTGCGTGCGTGCGTGCGTGCGTGCGTGCGTGCGTGCGTGCGTGCGTGCGTGCGTGTGTTTTTGGTGTAGTGTTTAGGTGTGTGGATCCCATGGGCAATATCCCAAGGTCCTCTCTCATCCAAAACTGTGACTGTAGTGTGTTTGTGCAATATGCTTTTTATTGTGTATTTTGAGGTAGGTGTGTGTGTGTGTGTGTGTGTGTGTGTGTGTGTGTGTGTGTGTGTGTGTGTGTGTGTGTGTGTGTGTGTGTGTGTGTGTGTGTGTGTGTGTGCGTGTGTTTGTGTGTGTGTGTGTGTGTGTGTGTGTCCGTGTCCGTGTGCATGTGTGTTTGACTGCATACCCATGGGTATATGCCTGAATGTACTTTTTGAGAGTGTGTGACTGCATGCAGCCATGTGAAGCTGTGCGCCTGCTAGCTGCCTGCTGACTTGTATTCCCAAAACAAGCCGCAGGGCTTTGGCTCAGGTGTGTGTGCGTGTGAGTGTGTGTGAGTGAGCGCACCTGTTTGATGGTGACTGTTAGCAAGGTGTGCACACCAAATTCTCCTATACTGTTCTGTGCATTCTTACCTGTCTGATTTTGTTTATGTTTACTGTATGTCTGTTTGCCAGTATGTCCATCGGTCTGTCTGTTACAGTTTTTTTCGATTGCGAACCCCCAGTGGGCACAACTGGAGCGACATGTGCAAAACTCTAACAACACTATGCACAGCAGCGGTTCATTCGGACCAAACTGTAGCTTGTTTTTCATTGCTAAAACACAATTTTCAAAATTCTACACACTTATCTCATGGCTTAACCACAACCTGCACAACACCAGTGTTGGGAACGTTACTTTAAAAAAGTAATTAGTTACAGTTACTCACTACTTATTCCAAAAGGTAACTGAGTTAGTAACTGAATTACTTTATAATAGAAGTAATTAGTTACCAGGGAAAGTAACTATTTGCGTTAGACGTACTGTAAAAAAAAATTGCTATATGCCTATGTCAAAGAATTTGGATTTGTCTAAGCAGTTTTCACAAGTCAGTTGAAATGAGTATAACAAACAAGTAGCCTACGTGTATGCTACATAACCTTTGATAGCCTAATTATTGCACATGAACAGAGAGCAAGATAAGAGTTTTATCCTGCACTTCAATTAGGCTATTTTGTTCTCAACAAAAATAAACATTCTTTGACGTTAAACAGCTGTTGCGACCCGCGAATCGCGGCCGTTTAATAATGTGCATAAATTATATAACTTATAATAGAGATCGGGAAACTCCAAGAACTTACTCACAAAAGCAACACACTCAGTGAAAGCTAGTTTCAACCGTGGATTGATAGGTGGTTACTGCGGCAAAGAGAAAGAAAAAGAAACTTCACTAAACAGGCGCTCAGGCTGACTGACGTGACGGCGCTAACTGACAGTTATAATGTCATCCACACCAAATAAAACACATCTTAAAACACAGAAATAAGAATTTATCTTGTTGTTAACCCACCGGTCTCCTTACTAGTTTGTGTAGTAAGGAGCCAGGTGTGCGTTCGGATTACACAGTTTATTCAATCAATTCATAGTAACGCACTGCATTTACAGTTTTTTTCGATCGCTAAAACACAGTGGCCACAACTGTAGCTCAATGTGCAAAACTCTAACTACAGTCTGCACTATCAACAGTCACTGGAGCTGAACAGTTCACTTCACCTGAAAAATAGGCTCATTGCAGCAAACACTATGAACCAGCCTCATTGAGATAACACATACTGTCATTCAGAACATGCTCAGAGTATAAACACTGGCATCAAACCCCAATACACAAATTACAAACTTTTAATCTTTACAGTTTGAATAATTTGAGTTACTTCACACAAATAGCGTTATATTTTCTTTGATGAGTGAAATTCTTTCACATGAAATAGTTTATTTTATAACAAACCATTTTTTTAGATAACAAAAATTAATTAAAATCAGAAATTGCTTCAATAGATACATATTCTGTATATTTTATTGATAACATTTCCAAATGTAGTATGTATCTGTGTAAATATTCTATAATTGTAATACAGAAATCAATTCCTGTAATGTTGTCATTTGCTGTAAGGGTGTAACTCTTACGTTTTTGTCTGCTTGAAAATTTGTATTACAGATGCAACTTTAGATCTTTGCAGATTGCGTTGCACCCTCAACCCTGCCTCTCTCAATGAGAGACCATCATTCACAACAGGGTCTCATAGGCCTTTCACACCGCCGCAAAATAGGAGCTAGTTCTGGGCTTGTTCGGAATTAGAGCCAGTGTTTTGGTTTCACACCGCCAGAGAGCCTGCTCCGGGCCGTAAAAACCGGGGGAACTCATACCCCAGGATTGAGCAGGGTTTGATAAGAACTGCTTGCGCGAACGGTTGGGGGAGGGATTATCCTGACCAACCAGAGCAACTCAAACCTCATGCCCGCCATATTTAAAAACACCGCTACTACGAGACGTAAACATAACATAATTACCGAACGTAGCGATCAAATTGACCGGCGAGAATACGCTGTATGGGTCCTGTTTGCTTAAGAAAGCAAAGCGAGAGCCAACAAGTGTAAAAATAAGACGTATTCGCCGCTGTTGTTGTGCTTAAAGCTAGCGGTAGCTTTAGCGTTAGCCACAAGAGCAGCGGCGTCGGGTGACGTACACACACGTTTACAGTGACGTCATGACGTTGCTCTCTTGCCGGCTCCATGGCTGTCTCCGGTCGATGTGAAACCAACCGGTTCATAACTGGGATAAGGCTGTAACCAGTTTTGAACTGACCCCAACACCCGCCTGGAACTGACTCTTGGTTCATTTTGGTGTGAAAGGCCTATCAGTGTAGGCCTTACTGTATTTCATCAGAAATTACAGCTCAATGTCTTCTAGGTCTTCCTCCACACATCCAGTCTCACTGCTTCTCTTATCCCTCTAACAACCTGTCATTGGTCCATTTCCAAAAAGAAAATATTTTTGAGATTTCCCTATATACTGTTAGATATGTTCACTAACAAGCCTAAAACAAGACACTTTTTTAGTGTTTTAGTTGAAATTGTAATCAGCAGTGTTTGAAATGCACTAGGCTGATATCCATTCTGTTTTGAATGTGTTGTTTACAGTTGTGACAGCAGTGTGTTAGCATTTGAACAAAGTGCTGGAAATCAACAGTGTTGTGCAGTGTTGGGAATAACGCCGTTTCAAATAACTAATTACTGTTTCCGTCGTTACAACGCCGTTATCGTTACTGAACGTTACAGTTTTTTACGATTGCTAAACCACAGTGGGCACAACTGGAAAGACAAGTGCAAAACTCTAACAATAGTATGCAGAGCACCGATTCATTCGGACCAAACTCTAGCTCGTTTTTCATTGCTTAAACATAATTTTCAAAACTCTACACACCTATCTCATGGCTTAACCACAGCCTGCACAACAATGTGGATTTCCAGCACTTTTTTCAAATGCTAACTCACTCAAGAGAATGCCTTTCAAACACTGCGGATTGCAATTTCAACTGAAACACTAAGATGTCTTGTTAGTGAACATATATACAGTATAAAGGGAAAGCTCAAAAATATAATTTTTTTGGGAAATGGGCCAAGGAAGACAGGTTGTTGGAGGTAGAAGAGTGGCAGTGAGAGTGTGGATGTGTGGAGGAAGACCTAGAAGACATAAAGCTGTAATGTCTGATGAAATACAGTAAGGGCAACACTGATAGACCATGTTGTGAATCATGGTCTCGCATTGAATCTGCAAAAATCTAAAGTTGCACATCTGTAATACGAATCTTCCAGCAAACAAACAGCTTAGAGTTGCATCCTTACAGTAAATGACAACATTACAGGAATTGATTTCTGTATTACAATTATAGAATATTTACACAGATAAATACTACATTTGGAAATGTTTTCAATAAAATATACAAAATGTGTATCTATTGAAGCAAACTTCTGATTTTACTGTAATTTCTTTTGGTTTTCCTAAAAAAAACTGTTATGTTATAAAATAAACAATTTCATGTGAACTCATTTCACTCTTTCCTCAAAGAAAATATAATTTTATTTGTGTGAAGTAACTTAAATTATTCAAAACTGTGTAGTGAATGTGTACATGTATTTCATTCACTGGCCTTGTGACTTTAAATACGGATAGTGTTTTGTCAAAACCCCCAACATTCCTCTGCCCTGAGCCAAGGCATTGTCTGTGTTTTGACACCTTTCTCTGCCTGAAGCTAGGCTTTTGTTTGTAAAGCCACACCTATCAGTCCCTCTGTTCTAACCACAAGCCAGGAGGTCCCCCCTGTCTCTTCTGCCATTGGTCAAGAAGTCTTTTTTTTCTGATAATAGCAAGTGAGCTGGTACAGCTCAAGCCCCTTTTACACAGCCAGTGAAAGCCGGGAATATGCCGGCCTTTCGGCCCTCCGCCCTGCTGTATAAATGCGACAGTTGCGGAACGAGGGAAGAAAGGTGCGAGAGATTGTTCCGGGAATTTTACTACCACGGGGGGTAGTAAGATTCCCGACACAATCAGGTCCGCCTCTCTGTTTAAATGCTCCAGCTTGTTGTTGCGGAACAGGGGGGCGTTTGACGTTCCATAGTCTACGTTCTAAACATGCGACCATGTTAGTAGTTGAAGGACGTGTGTTTAACATTAATCACGGTGGCCTGATGTCCCGTAAAAATCACCAAATAAAAGGAACGGCGTATAATCTATCTGATCATGAGGTCCGTTGCTCAATCCAAACCCCCGCGCTTCATTTTGCAGAGTGTATTCTATTTCTGCCCAGGAGAAGTTGTACAATGGGAAAGCTAGGCTAGGCTAAGTAAGGGATAAAGTATAGCGAACGGGTCACTTGCTAGAAATAAAGACCGACAAGCTGAAGCAGCTTGATGGTAGTAGTAGTAGTAGTACGCCAGTATAGGAACGACCAAGGATACAAATACGACCTAGTAACGGGGGAATAGTCTGCTCGCCCCGCTAGACTGTCTGCTTCAGCTGACTGAAGGCTCCGGCTCAGCTGTTAGCCACAGAGCTACTGTTTTGCTAACACAACTCAAGAGGTGAAGCGGATTGATTTTGTCAGTTTGGTTAACAGTCCCAGTGATGTTGGACTCAGCGCGTAGCGAGATCAACTGGCACATCGTGGGGACAGTAAAATACGGCCCTCTTACTGCAAGCTCCAGCACTTCTGCTCTCAATTCACCAGCCAGTGTTGTTGTTGTAAAGCAGCTGACCGGCGCGGCGCTAAATGTTTACGTCACCTGACGCTGTTTACAAGCACCTCTTTCATTCCGGAGCGCTGTGTAAAAGGAGCTACTGATGCGCCAGCAGGCCGGCGTTGCTTGGTTCTGTGTAAATAACACAGAAGCAAGCAAAGCCGGCATATTGGAGTGATGTTGTTCCGTCAATATGCCGCAATCTCTGTGTAAAAGGGGCTTCAGTCTCTTTTTCTCCTCGCCTCCACCCAGAGAGGAAGGAAGTCCACGCTCTTCTCTACGCACCTCAAGGAAGGTAGCACGCTCTCTCCTGCCTTGCTAACCACACCAGACCGGGGGTAGCTCAACCTTCTGGACCCAGACAAGCTCTGGTCTCCCTGATCCAGGCTCTACAGGATGGCCTGTCCAAACAGCCGTGAAGCCCCTCTCAACCAAAGAGGAACAAGGATCCACCCTGCTGCTCCAAGCAACTAAAGAGGAACCAGAAGAACCAAAGACCAGACCAAGCTGGCACTAAGGCCCTCAAGAGGAGAACAACGCCAGTTAGCACGCTGCTACTGAAGATCCAGAAAGCACCAGTTCATCCGAACTGCATCAAGACCAACCCGCGAAGCAAAACCCCTGTCTCATGCCATAAAGACCAGTCTCCAACACTGCAAAGAACGCTGTGTAAACATCTGGTATCGCATGAACTACTTGGCTTAGCTTAGCTTAGCAAGAACACATGGCTTAAAAGACTGTTAACTTGGAAATGTATATTTACTTAGTTTGAACTATTCATTGTTGTTTGGTAATTGGGTTACATACTTTGAGATCTTAACCTTAAGGCCAGGACACACCAGTCCGACTACCCGAAAATGGAGACTGCCGATTCAGGGAGCTCCAGTCTTCCCGTCGCGGCCGAAAAAGTGCAAAGAACACACCAAACTGACTGCTGACTTTCCGTACGCTCTGCGCTTGCGTGGGACGTAAGGTCTCCATAACAGCAGGCGGCGCTAATCTGTATTGTGGCCCGAAAAAATACGGAAGCCGGAAATGATGGGACGGCTCTCTAGACCATAAACATAGATAGAAATACGTATTTATATTTATGGACCATAAAGAGCACCATTTTTAGCAGAGCGTGTCGAGCATGGTGTCGAGCAGTCAACAAGGGTTGATGCATGTGAGTACTCGCTGAACGAAACAAACAAACACATTAAAACAATGGCTAACTGTTGTTAGCTGTTTGTGCTACCCGCCTCACTTCCGGGCTTCACTGATTCGCTAGCCCTCCACAAATCAAATTGCTCCAACTGAAAGACTGCCCGCCGCCGATTGAACATGTTCAATCGGCTCAAAAGAAGCCCGACGACATCTACGACGACCGATTTCACGGCACACACCAAACAGATTTGTGTCCCCGTCCCCTCGAAACTCTACGATGGCGATTATCGGGCCGGTGTGTCCTGGCCTTTAGGGGAACACAACACACAGGCTAACCAAGCCTCAAGCTCTTCCCCTTCACACCTCACACACACACACACACACACACACACACACACACACACTCGAAAGCTAATTTGCATCCAAATACCTACACACACACACACACACACACACACGCACACACACACACACACACACACACACACACACACACACTGTGTGCTTAGTTAGTGATTTTAGAATTTGTTGATTTTATTTACTTTCTGTTAAATAAATTACATGCATTTTCTTTTGTAACTAGAAGTTTCTGTCATTCATTTGTGTGAATATTATTGGGAAGTCCGCAACCAACAAGTCAAGGATTCTGTAGCCTTCAGTGTTAAGATCATATTACCAAATTTATAATAGTAATTATTTGATTACATTATTTTATGGAAATGATCATTGAGACTAGGATTTATTAATATTGATTTATTTAACTGAACATTAAACTAATCAACATTTGAGAATAAATCATTGATAAAACGAGACAATTTGCTATTATTTTTCCATTCTTACAGTTTTTTTCGATTGCTAAACCACAGTGGGCACAACTGGAGCGACATGAGCAAAACTCTAACAACAGTATGCAGAGCAGCGGTTCATTCGGGCCAAACTCTAGCTCGTTTTTCATTGCTTAAACACAATTTTCAAAACTCTACACACCTATCTCTGTTATGATCCTGCTTGGGTCTCAAGCCCTTGTGTTGTTTTTCCCTTTTACCCTTGTCTATGTGCTGGTCTAATTTCAGGGTTGGAGTCAGGTGTGCTGGAGTCAATCACCAGCATTCACAGCTGCCATCAATCATCAATCAACTGCTCTTCATATACCTGGCCCTACCTTCCAGACACTGCCAGATTATAGATTCTGTTTCCACACAGTCAGTCCTCTCTCTAAGCTAACCTGTTTGCAGCTCCGCTTTTTGCATTTTTCCTGGCTAGCTCCTGTTTTTTCTGCCACAGCTCTCCCGGCCTGACTCCAGCCACCATCTCCAGCCCTCGCCCGCCAGCACTTCCTCCCGGACCCCTCTGCCTGCCTGCTCTAGCCTGCTCACACTCAGCTCCCTGGACTTGCCCCGTTGCTCTCTCCCTGGAGCCCCATGACAGCCAGCTTCCCCCCCGGATCACGGTCCTAACCCCCTGCTGGTTACTTCCAAAATAAATCTTCTTAAAACTGATACTGTCTCCGCGCCTGTGTCCTCCTGATCCAGCCGTTACAATATCATGGCTTAACCACAGCCTGCACAACACTGTGGATTTCCAGCCCTTTTTTTCAAACACTAACACACTACTGCCACAACTGTAAACCACACATTCAAAACAGAATGAATGCCTAGTGCATTTCAAACACTGCAGATTGCAATTTCAACTGAAACACTACTGTAAGATGTCTTGTTTTAGACTTGTTAGTGAACATATACAGTATAAAGGGAAAGCTCAAAAATATATTTTGTTGGAGGGAGAAGAGTGGCAGTGAGAGTGTGGATGTGTGGAGGAAGACATAGAGCTGTAATGTCTGATGAAATACAGTAAGGGCTACACTGATAGACCCTGTTGTGAATCATGGTCTCTCATTGAGAGAGGCAGGGTTGAGAGTGCAACCCAATCTGCAAAAATCTAAAGTTGCATCTGTAATACGAATTTTCCAGCAAACAAACAGCTCAGAGTTGCATCCTTACAGTAATTGACAACATTACAGGATAGATTTCTGTATTACAATTATAGAATATTTACACAGATAAATACTACAAAATATACAAAATGTGTATCTATTGAAGCAAACTTCTGATTTTCATTTCTTTTTGTTTTCTTAAAAAACTGTTATAAAATAAACAATTGCATGTGAAAGAATTTCACCCTTTCATCAAAGAAAATATTATGTAATTTGTGTGAAATAACTAAAATTATTCAAACTGTAAAGATTAAAAGTTTGCAATGTATGTATTGGGGTTTGATGCTAGTGTTTGTACTCAGAGCATATTCTGAGTGACAGTGTGTGTTATCTCAGTGAGGACAATTCATAGTGTTTGCTGCACTGAGCCTATTTTGCAGGTGAAGTGAACTGTTCAGCTCCAGTGACTGTTGGTAGTGCAGACTGTAGTTTCAAAAAAAGAGTTTTGCACATTGAGCTACAGTTGTGCCCACTGTGGGTTAGCGATAAAAAAAAAATGTAAATGAATGGTGGTGCCCCTTTGAACTTTAATAAATGATTAAGGTATTATTAATCTTCAGATTAATTTCTAATAGCAGAATTAATCTGAACCACTTGTAATAGCTACATAAATGTTGCCCCAATGTAAGAAATTACTACAACTGTAAAAATTTAAAGTTTGTAATTTGTGTATTGGGGTTTGATGCCAGTGTTTATACTCTGAGCTTGTTCTGAGTGACAGTGTGTGTTATCTCAAAGAAGCTGGTTCATAGTGTTTGCTGCACTGAGCCTATTTTGCAGGTGAAGTGAACTGTTCAGCTCCAGTGACTTTTGGTAGTGCAGACTGTAGTTAGAGTTTTGCACATTGAGCTACAGTTGTGCCCACTGTGGGTTAGCAATCGAGAAAAAACTGTAACCACTGCGGATTGCAATTTCAACTGAAACACTAAGAAGGTGTCTTGTATATATTTTTAGTGAACATACACTATATACAGTATATATATATAGGGAAAGCTCAAAATGTTTGGAAATGGACCAATGAAGACAGGTTGATGGGGGTGAAGAGTGGCAGTGAGAGTGTAGATGTGTGGAGGAAGACCAAGAAGACAAAGAGCTGTATGAATTTCTGATGAAATACAGTAAGGGCTACACTGAGGGGCACTTTACACGACAACACGAAACGGTGCAAACGCGGAAAAATTCCCGCGGATGCACTATATCATTTACATGAAAACAGCAAACGCACGCATGAAACCGCAAGTTTTTGAGATCACCTCCCAGGGAGGATTTTTTGGAAAACACAACGGTTTTGGTTTCTTGTAAACACCGAAACCATTTTCCCTGGTAACGCTGACGTCACGGCTCCAACCTCACACATGCGTAGTCTATAACATATGCTGTCAAAATACCCACAAGCGAGTTATAAAGTTAGAAGACAACATGAACGGTGTCTCCACGGCACCATCACTGTGATCAGCGGAGAGTGTTGTGCAGGGCTAAAATATAGGCTAACACTCGCCAATTTAGTCCAAGCGATTACCGCAGAAAGTTATTGAGACCACCCACCCGCCACTTTGGCTGGGGAAAGATTTGTGCTCTGCCTGTTTTTCTAACAAAATAAACGTGTGTCACTTGTATGCCAGGTACACGGCTCTCTCTACATTAAAAAACACTATCGGCGCGCAGCGGTTAAGTCTACTGTTCAACAAAATGAGCATTAAGGCTACGGCTTCACAGTAAAAGCATTTCACTGGCTAAACATTAATAGCATTTCACTGGACACACGTGAGTTGACTTTTATTTTGAAGTACGCCTAACAGGAAGGTAGCCGCTCACGAAGCCTCTTCACTATCAGCATGTCTTCTATTTTCACGAGTTCAATGCGGTGAAACAAGAGGACAGAAAACTTGTAATTTACAATACTTGTAACCCCAAACTTACACCAACCGCTTTATGAACGTTAGTGGCATTAATTTTCGGTTACAGTAAGGTTTTATGCATCAAATTGTACCGGAAGAGCTATCTACTAGGCTAAGTGTCACCGCTGACTGTTGGCTTGCATGCTTACAACAGCGATTTCGTCTCGTTTCCTCTGAAAACATGTGTAAGAGTGAAGATGTCAGATAAATTGTGTCTGAACGGCAGGGCTGTACGCTTATTTTTTTAGGTGGTAGCACTGGTGCTAGCAAGCAAAAAAATTCAGTAGCACAAAAATAAATTTGGTAGCACACAAAGTATGATCGAAAACTTGCATAACCTTAACCCTTGCATTTCTCCCTTATTACCTTTGAGCATGTCATCTTGTTCTCATTTGAGATTCTCAATTAATATTATATCCTAGTGTGTGTAGTAATAATTATGGAAAAATGAAAAGGGGTGCACTGATTGCAATTTAGAAAAAAGAATCTAACCTGCCAATTGAAATTTTTTGCTGATTCAGAATTATTATTATAATGTCCTTCTGTTAATTAAAACCAAACTTCAAAACATTAAACATAGCCTATTAAATAAATAAGTATACATATTGGTACAATTTGGGATAAATTAAATAGGTTGTTGTGAATGTGTTGGGAGTAGCTTTTCAGTGGCTTATTTAAAACTTTGTAAATAGTAGAGGTGGGCATAGATTAATTTTTTTAATCTAGATTAATCTAGATTAATTTTGGAATTAATCTAGATTAATCTAGATTAAAATGGCTCATTTGAATTCATTCATAATATGTGTGTGCTCCCTAAATAATGACTCAAAGTAAGTCTTTGAGAACGTGTTTCTCAAGCCAGGTGGCTTTCATTTCGTCATCAGAACGAGTGTCTAATTATTGCGAACAAATAATATTCTAACAATTTAATCAGATATAAGGCTAAAAATCACAACATTGCACTGTTTTTTGTGCTTAAAAAAACTAAAAAACTAATTTGTTGGGTAGGCTATAGGCTATAACAGAAAATAAAGCCATTACTTTTGTGCTTCAAGTGAAACATTAAATATAATTTTTACATAAATAATAAAGTCCTTATAAACTTTTCAAGAAGCTGGACTAGAGTGAATATTGGACAGGCTTTATAGGTCCATGGCTTTTACCTGTGGGACAGCGCTTCACCTAACAGCTGGCTGCAACACCAACCTACAGTCTATTGTGCGACAGAGAGCTAGTTATCATTATCATCAGCGTTAGCCGACATCACGGCAACAGCTGAATAATGTAACACATTACACAAGTTACACTACATGAAAACAACGGGCTGTAGACGCTAGAGTTATAATTTCGTGTAGGAAACATTGTTGAGACTGGAATTTCGTACCACAGCGGCCGTTCCATAATACAGCACTCCCTTTAGCAATGGCTGAATATAAGACCTCCCTCTGCTGTGTATCTGCGGGAGCGAGTGGCATTAATAACTTAAAAACAGTAAACGTTTAACATGATTACGGGCGTTTAGATGCTTTAATCATATGCCGAATTTATAAACAGACCATATTATTAACAATAAATTAAGTTATGTACATGTCAGAGTTACGTACATGGATACATTCATAAGTAAACATTGAATAGACAGATTTGTGAAGGGGGTTTGGCGCTGAGTGTTACATTAGCGATCCTGCAGCCAGGTGGTGTGTGTCGTGGGCAAGTGATGGAGAGAGAGAGCGGCGGGTGTGTGAGAGAAGCTTCGCTCCTGCAATAAAGGCTCCTCAAGTGTCAACAACGGCCCCCGGCTATTATTACCCGACCAGAGAACACACGGAAGGGGGTTCACCCTGACGGCGAACAGCCATCGGCCCTGGAGGGAACCATCTCCCCTGAGCCGAACAGGAGGTGGAATAAGAGATTAACGGCGATATTTTTTTTTATCGCCGATAAAAGTTTTGCGTTAACGCAGCACGTTAACGCCGATAACGGCCCACCACTAGTAAATAGACTAGGCTACTGTTGACTGCTCGCTGCAGCTGAATGAGTTGCCTTTCAAGCTAGAAAAAAGCGCTAACTTCCTGTTCTTACCGGCTTCAAAATAAAAGTCAACTCACGTTTGGCTAGTAACAGGCTTTTAATGTGAAGGCGCACAGGAAATGTTCTGTTTGTACACGCGCTAACTTAACTGCGGTAATGTGCCGTCTCCTTCCGGTAATTGCCATTGGTGAAGTTTTTATACCTAGAATCGCTGCACGAGCACAGATCCCGAGGACACATATCTTTCACCAGCCAAAGTGGACGGTGGACTCAATAACTTACTTGCCTAAGACTCATTTACCCGCAGTGTTAATGTAGAGCCCTCTAAGCAGTGTTGTGCAGCGCTCCTCTGTGTTTCAAAGACAGCCTCTCCTCATTAGCAACCTGTCGCACGAGTGCGAATGGATTTGTATTCATCATCGCACGTGATCAATTTCAGTAGCAAATGCGATCAAAACTGTCGCACTGTACAGCCCTGCTGAACGGGGTTTTTTTTTACAGTTTTTTTCGATCGCTAACCCACAGTGGGCACAACTGTAGCTCAATGTGCAAAACTCTAACTACAGTCTGCACTACCAACAGTCACTGAAGCTGAACAGTTCACTTCACCTGCAAAACAGGTTCAGTGCAGCAAACACTATGAACCAGCCTCATTGAGATAGCACACACTGTCACAAACACTAGCATCAAACCCCAATACACAAATTACACACTTTTAATCTTTACAGTTTGAATAATTTGAGTTATTTCACACAAATTACACAATATTTTCTTTGATGAAAGGGTGAAATTCTTTCACATGAAATTGTTTATTTTATAACATACCAGTTTTTTTAGGAAAACAAAAATAAATGAAAATCAGAAGTTTGCTTCAATAGATACACATGTTGTATATTTTATTGAAAACATTTCCAAATGTAGTATGTATCTGTGTAAATATTCTATAATTGTAATACAGAAATCAATTCCTGCAATATTGTCATTTACTGTAAGGATGCAACTCTAAGCTGTTTGTTTGCTGGAAAATTCGTATTACAGATGCAACTTTAGATTTTTGCAGATTGGGTTGCACTCTCAACCCTGCCTCTCTCAATGAGAGACCATGATTCACAACAGGGTTTTCAGTGTAGCCCTTACTGTATTTCATCAGACATTACAGCTATACAGTGTGTCTTCTAGGTCTTCCTCCACACATCCACACTCTCACTGCCACTCTTCTCCCTCCAACAACCTGTCTTCCTTGGTCCATGCATTTCCAAAAAAATATATATGTTTGAGCTTTCCCTTTATACTGTATAGCTATATGTTCACTAACAAGTCTACAACAAGACATTGGCCGCGTTTCCCAGAATCGTTAAGAGCCTCTTTGGGCTAAGTACTACTTTGGAGCGCTCTTAAGAACGCTGTGAAAGAAGAATGCGTTTCCCAGATTCGTTCTTAGCGAAAGTAGTACTTTCACTAAGATGGAACTGTACGACGGCGCTGACCCACTCTTTCAACCTTCTTAGCGACCAAATCGTCAGTGATCATGCTGCGTCAGGGAAATTTATTTCCTCCACTTTTCGAAATAATAAAACAATGCTCAATGCGGACCTGGCGCAATAAACATAAACTAATAGTAGAGAAAAAAATGTTTTAATGAATTACACGTTTACGTTTTCCACACACATGTGAGTTTATAGTACTACACATAAAAAAACATCCACAACCCTGTGGCATTTGACAGATATCAAGGAAACAGATTTAATTGAACTCAGCTGAACCTCATCCAGAGCGGCTCCACCTGCTATAAAGGCGTTGCCAAAGTCCGCGCGTGTGAGAAACCATGGCTGCATTACAACAGCCTCGCCGTGCGCGAAGCCAGACGGTTTACATAAATGCATACGTGCGTCGGCACTTCTCCCCACTGGACGTGCTATCAGACCGGGCCGTCCAGGCAAAGTACCGACTGCCCCGGCCGTGCGGAGATCCAACGGCTGATCACTCTGGTGTCTCCACACACATGCAATTTTTCCTTCAGCCCCCGGAGATGCAGCTTCTGACTGCGCTGCGTTTTTAAGAACATATCAACCTCTTCTGATGTCCAACAACCCCCAGCCCCTACCCCTTTACCACCAGTCACCAAGCACTGATCACTAAACCATAAACCCACAACCACCACATCACCCATATACTCTCAGGCCTGAAGGCTGAAATAAATAAACAGAACCAGCAGATGTAGGCTACATGTAACGTCCTGCACACTATGAGTATTGCTGCAGTGTCCGAGTGCTTTACCTGAAAGTCTGGCACTGGAATGCTGTTGAAAGGGCACACTATACGCACACGTCATTAACCTACGCTTAGATAAATTACAAATTGCCTGGGACTTTTTGTTGCTATAGGTTTGACACTCTCATTTCAATGCAAAATGATACACACAATACATGGTTGAAAAGGAAACCAGAGTAGTTTATTGAAACCATATGGGGGAGGGGTTACTCTGCGCTGTCTTTACTGGGCGTCTGCATCACCTGCAACGAAGGGAGATTGATTAGTGAAACCTTCGCACTCTTCCTTTTTGTTTGGTTCTGGAACTCCTGCCACTTCTTCCTCACAGCACGCCAGTCACGCAGGCCACATGGGATGGAGGGGGACATATTTTCGGCTATGGCCTGCCTAACACGGTTCTTCACCGTGATGTTCTTTTTGCCCCTTGTTCCCCCGAATAAAACTGCCCGGTGCTGCCAGACCTCGTCCACTAACGCCCATCTCCTCCGCGGTAAACGACGGTGCCCGCTTGTTTCTTTTTCTGCCGCTTTCTTCCACTCTCACATGTGTGTGCCTATCCACGGGGTATATATGCGCTAATGGGCTTGATTACTACTTGGATACACTTGTTGCCACACCCACACCCCCCCACACACACACGATACATGCGTAGCCTAATTCCACCTGTGTGGGGGTGACCACGGGGCGCTGTGTGTGACTTATGCGCTGATAAAGAGGTGGGTGATCGATTCGCCTGGCATCGATTTATTCAGTTTCAGCACGGCCGCGGTGGACAGCTCCCACCAAAGAGCCTCTTTCGCTTCAACTTACGCGTTCTCCAAAGAAGGCACCAAAGAAGCCATCTGGGAAACACCCGTATCTTAACGCTCGTTCTTTGGCGAACCCTTCTTTCGACCCTTCTTTGGCCCCAAAGAACGATCGATTCTGGGAAACGCGGCCATTAGTGTTTCAGTTGAAATTCAAATCTGCAGTGTTTGAAATGCACTAGGCATTCATTCTGTTTTGAATGTGTGGTTTAAAGTTGTGGCAGCAGTGTGTTAGCATTTGAAAAAAGTGCTGGAAATCCACAGTGTTGTGCAGGCTGTGGTTAAGCCATGAGATAGGTGTGTAGAGTTTTGAAAATTGTTTTTAAGCAATGAAAAACGAGCTAGAGTTTGGTCCGAATGAACCGCTGCTCTGCATACTGTTGTTAGAGTTTTGCACGTCGCTCCAGTTGTGCCCACTGTGGTTTAGCAATCGTAAAAAACTGTAAACCAAAAACGGGAAAACTGTCACGTTTTCACCGTGTAAAGTGCCCCTGAGACCCTGTTGTGAATCATGGTCTCTCATTGAGAGAGGCAGGGTTGAGGGTGTAACCCAATCTGCAAAAATCTAAAGTTATATTTGTAATATGAATTTTCTAACAAACAGGTGAGAGTTGCATCCTTACAGTAAATGACAACTTTACAGGAATTGATTTCTGTATTACAATTATAGAATATTTACACAGATAAATATTACATTTGGAAATGTTACCAATAAAATATAAAATAAAAAGATGTATCTATTGAAGCAAACTTCTGATTTTCATTTATGTTTGTCTACCTAAAAAAACTGTTATGTTATAAAATAAACAAATCCATGTGAAGTAACTCAAATTAGTCAAACTGTAAATATTGAAAGTTTGTTATTTGTGTATTGTGGTTTGATATAGTGTTTCTACTCTGAGTGTGTTCTGAGTGACAGTTTCAACGGTTTGAAATGTATTTTAAACTGTCACTGGCGTTTCAGATGTGGGATTATATTATCCATTAAAAGTTATGTTTTATGGATGTTATTGAGGAAACTATACATTTTTGGTTTTAGGTGGCTGTAAACAAAACAATAATAATCATTTTATTTTACAATAAACCAAATTCAAGTAATTGATCAAAACATTGCACGTCACATTATACCCGACTGCTACCTGCATGTTTGTATACCATTCTTGCTTTTGGCTAGCCTGGAAATCCAGACCTGCCGCTAGGCGCTGGCAAATTAAATTTGCTGCGCCTGTTGGTCTGGGCACTCTCCATTGAAGCTCATTAAATATGTCAAGAAATCCTGAGCTAGGGGGCGCCCTTAGCTCAGTTGGTAGGGCGTCCCCCCCATGGGCCTCGGCCAGCAGCGGACCCGGGTTCGATTCCAGCCCGCGGTCGTTCTCTGCATGTCACTCCCCTCTCTGCCCCATTTCACCTCTGTCTCTACCCTACCAATAAAGCATAAAAATGCCAAAAAAACTATCTTTAAAAAAATAAAATAAAATAAATCCTGAGCTACGTTTCAATTGGTTCTTTCTGATATGGGCGGGCCAGAGCCCTATGTATGGTGCTGAGGCGTGCTCAGGGGCGGACGTAACTGGATGACGACAGTGCTGTGCATGCGTTTCTTTATAGGTTCATGCGTCGAAGCCGTGATAGTAAACATAAAAGATGGCTGCGGATATGTTGTTTGAGTTTGAGACGGCTTTGGCCTCAACCCTTGAGGATTTGGAAGACGGCACTCAAATCTTTCTTTAGCAAGTAAGAGGAATGTTCTGTTTTGCCGACCGACCACGGAAAAAGTTTAATTTAACAGTTATTCCCGCTGTTCGCTAAACGAACGAGGCTAAGTACGTCACCTTGTTCATTGCTCTGATTGGTTGTAGTGCTATCCAATTGCGTGCAGTGGCATTTGAAATGCACAGGTAGGAGCCGCCCCTTGAGTTGGGAATTACTATTGATCATGGCCAGACCCTCTATCGTTCTATATATGGGTCTGGATTTCCCGGCTAGCTTTTGGCCACTGCTCAAGGCCAAAGTGACTTCATCAATACAAGCCTGAGGAGAGTCAAGAGGAGAACATTTGGAGAGGGGAGTACTGTAATCGCTCCAAAACACCAGCCTCTGATCTTGTTAAAGACTAATTGATGTTCTATGTTAACGAGCTTTACCTTAATTAGTGGCATTAAAGGAACACTGGTTGCGATGTGGAGAGGGTGGGAGAAGGGGGTTTGGGCAGCATTGAGGAAACTATCCACTAATGTTGCATCAAACGACTGATGAAAGGGGAGGCGGGAGAATGAGAGGGAAGAGGAAACTGTGTGCAGCGGAAGTCACAGGTTGCAGGGGTTAGGGAAGAGACAGAAAGGATTGAGGCAAGAAGAAACAGGGGGATTGGCAGACTAAAGATACACAAGCGGGGGCTGTGGGGGGGTTAACTATAAGCTTGAAGGATTTCTGTGCAAAAGGCGATGAATCAATGAGGTGAAATTGATGAAGAGCGTGGGGTCGGAGAAAACAAGCACACAAATGTTGACTCCATTCCTCTCATCTCTTCCCCCTGTCCCATCCAACCATGTCCCCCTCTGATATTCAATTCCAGCCGCCGGTCTCTTTATTCTCCTCTTCGTTCTGCTGACTTTCCAATCTCTCACCCAGCGCTCCCCTCATCATGCCTTCTCTTCCACCTCCACACCTTCCGTCTCTCTCGTCACCTCTCCTCTTCCCTCCCCCCTACTCACAGCTGGTACAGTACAGACCTTTCAGGACAACTGTACGACAGATCTACAACAGAGAAAGGGGGGCTGTGCTGACACCGAAGGCAACACTTTACGGGCAGCAGTGCATGCAGTGCGCTGCTGCAGTATGCCTGTGTGTAAATTTCCCAGGGCTTGCAAGGGAAAATGCTAAACCGAGCGGAGCACATCACCTGTGGGTGAAGGAGCTGATTGAAATGGATATCAGCAAGAGAATTCGGCTGAGAGGGGAGAGAGGCGCCAGACACCCCACAGAAATAAAAAAACAAACAATGCATTAATTCCAATTTGCATCCAGATAAATGCATTTGGTGGCCTCACAGTGCAGGCCAATACATTTGATCTTGCACTCCCAATCACTGCAGCAAATCTGTAAGAAGCAACACAGGGCTTCACCATTTTACAGGTCAACAGCATGATCTTCTCCCTCGGTGGTCTCTTTAGTCCAAGGCCTTTCTGTGGAGGCGGTTGTGATGGCTGTGGTTTGTTTGTGTGCCTGCTATTCACTTCGCTTTTTAAGTACTGCAAGGCAAAAACTAAAGTTATTCAGGCACCCGAAAGGGTGCCAATTTTACAAAGTGAAATCTCTCACACAGTCCTTTGCCCAGCTGGATTAATAAAAAACGCCTGTTCCAGCTGTGTGAGAGTGTTTGAGGCAAGTCAACAGGGAAGAGTCCTCGGTGGCAACAGAGGGATAACTGTGTGCTACCATACGCCCAAATACTCAGCGTATCGGGTTAAAAATAGATCAAGAGGAAAAACTGATCGGCAATCTTGTGGGCTTAGCGGTGGCTATCCAAGACGAGAGAGCAGCCACACACGCTCAAGCGCTAACATTGACCACGCAGCCTGAGAAAATGAGCATCAACAGATATGATCACTTCAATTAATACATCCGCAGCAGAGTGAGGGGGAATTGCAGCCAGCGCTGGTGTTTAAAGACTTAAACGAAACCCAAACTCTGTCTTTATTAATAATGCAAACACAATGTATGGCAGACAAAATCATTGCCTTAAGGTTTAGTGTATATGTGATTAATTGAACTGCCGGTATTCTCTCCATGCGTGTGTGCATCATTGGAGCATCTATTCCGGCTGCTGTGCTGAGGAACCAATGCGTTAAGGAGCTGAGAGAGGCTTGTGTGAGTTTTCAGGCGCAGCAATGACAGAGGGGTCAAAGCCCCAGTGCGCCGGCCGTTTCCACCTCTCCAT
The DNA here is from genome assembly GCF_949987685.1 of Ammodytes marinus. Classification (NCBI taxonomy): domain Eukaryota; kingdom Metazoa; phylum Chordata; class Actinopteri; order Uranoscopiformes; family Ammodytidae; genus Ammodytes; species Ammodytes marinus. The sequence continues at coordinate 21,211,531 of NC_137217.1, read as the reverse complement.
CCCCGGCCATCCATCTCTCCATCACGAGCGTCCGTACAGATGCCGACACCCGAGCCCCCAATGCCTGTCTCAATGACGCGTAGCACCCTCTCTCACTGCCCGAGCCGCAATTAATCTAAGCAGCACCAGAATCTGCAAGCGGAGGAGAATGCCTCTGCACTGCAAATGTAATTTAAAATAAATGTACTTACTGTTTTTCACCAGCCTTTCCCCCCTCTTTTCCTGCGTCCCTCCATCCTTTTTCACATCCTTCCTTTTTGAGGTATCCGTTTTGCGGGTGTACCCCCCCACCGCCAGCTCCGCCGCCGCCACGACCACGCGCGCACACACACAGGCACGCAAAAAAAATCCAAATATATATATGTTCTACATGTATTCAATTTCTCCGATCTCTCTCTTTACCTCTCTCCCTCCCTCTCTCCTCTCCTCTCCCTCTCACACACACTCTCTCTCTCCCTCTTTCCCTGTTCTTTTGTTAAAATTCAGTATATGCGCCCCGTCACCTAGCAACCGTCAACCTCTCTCTCCCTCTCTCTCTCTCTCTTGCGCGCTCTCTCTCTCGTTTCCTCTCCCCCTCCCTACCCTCTCTCCATCACTGGCGACACGTGTTGAATGCTAAACTTAGCGGTCCGGAATAAAATTAATAAAGGGATGGACGCTCTATATCTCCTCCTTTCTCTACCTTTTCCCCCTCTCTCTCTCTTTCACTCTGGCGCGTATCATACTGCAATATAAATATTTACTAGAACCACTCAGCCCTCTCATTGCCTCACCCCCCCGCCCCCCGCCCCCTCCTTGCGTCCCTCCGCATGTCCCCTCCCTCCCTCCTTCCATCCATCCATATATCTCTCCTTCGCCGTCCTGCCTTTTTCTCCCTCCTGCCTCCTATCGCCTCTTTCTGCTTCTCCAAGCAAAACGGAGGCGCCACACCAGCGTCAGTGGATCCACATGTGAGTGTCACCCCTGCACGGCGCGTCTTTGCATGGAAAGCTGCAGAATACGTGCGTGTCAGTGCGTTAGTGTATGTGCGTGCGCAGTGCGTGTTGGCGCGCGTGCGTGTTTTTGAGTGTGTGCATGCGCCTGTGAATGAGAAATCTATCCTACAGTAGCATGACAGGGACCATGTGAGCAGCTTGCAGAGAGTGGAGGAACATGCGGTATCATAGCACTGTAACTCAGTAAGTGAACTTCTGTTGTTTTGGCTTCGGTGCTGAAATTATTATGTGTATGGGGGCGGGGGGGGCACTTGACGATATATAACCAGTTGTTAAAAATAAATGGTAGCCTACAGTTGGGGTGTGCTTTTGTTTACATTTATCTTCTATTCAAAGGAGGATGACTGTAATCTGGGTTCAGCCACTAATCAAGTGGAGCAATAGTTATCCTCTCTTCATCAGCAGACTGTAACAGGCTACATAGTAAATTATCTCATGGTTGGGGTTTAACCTCTTCATAAACTTGTCTTTTGTGTCCACACACAGAGAAAAAACTCAAATATATGAATACACACGTATACAGTTTAGAATACACACATGGTAACTGCTGAGTGCTTAAATGTATCAACTGCTTTAGGACAAGGAGGGCAAAGGTCTCACTGTATTGATAGAAATGTGGCTTGCTGCTGGAGATATGGCTAAATGATGGACGCACACCTCTGTTCTGCTCCATCTAATTGAACAATCATCAATATGAGACTGGCTGACACAATGTTGTTAATTTGTGTGTGTGTGTGTGTGTGTGTGTGTGTGTGTGTGTGTGTGTGTGTGTGTGTGTGTGTGTGTGTGTGTGTGTGTGTGTGTGTGTGTGTGGTGTCGGAAGTTGGGTCAATGCCTACAGGCTATGTACAGTTTATCAGACTCAGAAAACTCTGTCCTGTGCAACTGGCATCGCTCTTCCAAACACAGTCATCATTAGGCTCACCTCGACATAATCATAGGTCACCACACTGTGTGTGTGTGTTTGTGTGTGTGTGTGTGTGTGTGTGTGTGTGTGTGTGTGTGTGTGTGTGTGTGTGTGTGTGCGCGTGTGTGTGCGCGTGTGTGTGTGTGTTCTAATGAAAGTGAGTGTGCATGATAGTCTGAACACATTTGGCTTCATTTGACATGGACTTTAAGATACACTATATTGCCAAAAGTATTGGGTCACCTGCTTTGACTCGAATATAAACTTAACTGACATCCCATTCTTAATCCATCGAGTTTAATACGACGTCGATCCACCCTTTGCAGCTTTGACAGATTCAACTCTTCTGGGAAAGCTTTCCACAAGGTTTAGGAGTGTGTTTATGGGAATTTTGGACCATTCTTCAAGAAGCGCATTTGTGAGGTCACACACTGATGTTGGACAAAAAGGCCTGGCTCTCGCTCTCTGCTCTAAATGGGTTAGGGATAGGTTTAGGCTTAGTGTATCCTGAATCGCTTTTCACTCAATAAATACAGTATTTATTGAGTGGAAAGCACTTAAGGATACCAAGAGATTTTGGACAATTCCGCGCTCCAAACTTTGTGGGAACAGTTTGGGGATGGCCCCTGCCTGTTCCAACATGACAATGCACCAGTGCACAAAGCAAGGTCCATAAAGACATGGATGAGAGAGTTTGGTGTGGATGAACTTGACTGGCCTGCACACAGTCCTGACGTCAACCCGATAGAACACCTTTGGGATGAATTAGCGGAGACTGAGAGCCACGCCTTCTTGTCTAACATCAGTGTGTGACCTCACAAATGCGCTTCTTGAATAATGGTCAAAAGTTCCCATAAACACACTCCTAAACCTTGTGGAAAGCCTTCCCAGAAGAGTCGAAGCTTATAGCTGCAAAGGGTGGACCAATGTCATATTAAACCCTATGGATTAAGAATAGGATGTCACTTAAATTCACATGCGAGTCAGAGCAGGTGAGCCAATACTTTTGGCAATGTAGTGTTTTTGTATATGTTTTTTTTCAACCCTACAATAGGGCAACAACATTTCTTCCCAAAATCATTGTTCTCATTACTCTGGTTAATCCACAGGAAAAGCTGTCAAAAATGTTCACTGTTTAGTTTTTATAATTCCTCTGTAGAATATGGTTCCAATAAAAATACTCTTGACAGGCACAACAATTCAAAACCTGGGAAAGTAAAAGCAAAACTATCTGTATGTGTATACAGAAAATGGTAAGAAGCAATGAAGACGCAGACTGCTCAGTTCGTCATCCAAGTTGTGTCTGGGGACACAGGCAGAAGTGCTCCCATTAGACACCCGGGGCGCAACTACTCCAGTCAGTGTCAACAGTTCCACCTGGGTGATGCTTACATTTTAAAGTTCCTCTCCACATTACATTATGCAGGATAAATTAGCGTGCTGGTTACATAAATATATCAAAATAAACCGTTTTTTGAGAGTTCCACATACAGTATGGATAAATATCACAGGTAAACTTGAAACTTTAACACACAGCTTTAGATTGCATATAAAAGCGCACAGACCAGAGCAACACAAATAATAGCTTTGATAACAATTATTTTATCTTTTTATTGTGAATATTGTGAATCGTCGGTTTGCCCAAAGTTATACTCCAGAAGATTTTCATCTAGTTTATTGTCTGTTAAGTTCCCAAGAAAGGCAACACCAAGAACTGCGACAACTGGCATGGAATCACCCTTCTGTCTGTTCCAAGCAAGGTGTTCTGCAGATTCCATCTTAACCGGATGGAGACAGCCATTGACACCAGACTTAGACAGGAGCAAACAAACTTCAGGAAGGGAAGAGGATGTATGGACCAGATCTTTGCGCTGCGTAACATCATAGAGCAGTGCTTGGAATGGAACACACCCCTCTTCATCAACTTTGTAGACTTCAGGAAGGCCTTCGACAGTAACCACCAAAACACCCTTTTGGAACATAGTTGTACTCCTATGGAATACCATCACAGATCATCTCAATCATAAAAACATTCTATCAACATTTCGAGTGTAGTGTCATCATGGTAAATTACCTCTCTGAGTGGTTTTCCGTGCATTCTTGAGTGAGACGGGTGCATCATCTCCCTTATCCTCTTCCTGGTCGCCATGGACTGGATCACAACCAACACCACAGCAGACAGACCCAGAGAAATACAGTGGACTCTATTCGTCCAGCCGGAAGATCTTGACTTTGCTGATGATCTTGCTCTCTTTTCAACCAACCAGTACAACATACCGGCTAAAACGGATAGGCTGAACAACTTTGCAAGACAAGTTGGGCTCAATATAAACTAGGGCTGTCAAGCGATTAAAAAAATGTATTTAATTAATTACAGGCTCTGTGATTAATTAATCTAAATTAATCGCATACTTTTATGACACTTTTATGCCTGTTTATAAACAGCTGTATATCCTACTACAGTTTGTTACTCTCTCTCTCTCTCTCTCTCCCTGTCTCTCGTAACTCCTGTCTCCTCCCCTCAGCCAGGTTTCTACATGAAAGCCGAATTTTCTCACATACATACACACACACACACACGGGGGGGGGGTCCGTTTATGCGGGAGACGAGACAGCTAGCAAACAAAATTGAGACACAGAGGAATATTGAGAGATACTGTTTTGAACCTACATTGTTGCACCCACTAAATCAATAATGCACAGACACTGCGGAGAATAAAGTAAGATGTCTTCCTACCTTCATGCTTATTTGCCCGAAGCATCCCATAAACCGTCCATAAAGCCCTCGGCCCCTTTCCCCTGCTTCTCTCTTTACTTTTCTCCCTTTTACCCGTGCGGGCCGTGTCTGCAAGCTACAGCAGGTGCAGCTGCGCACCACTTTTGCACCGGGTCAAAGGGCATTATAGAAGTGCGATTAATCTGCGTTAATTTTTTTAATCGCGTTAATTTTTCGGTGATTAATTAATAGAAATTAACGCGTTTTTAACCACTCGTCAGTGGCCACTTCTCCCAACTCCGTTCCATCTGGAGATCAAAACAATACAGCCTTAAAACAAAGATGCTCCTATACAACATCAATGTAAAGTCTGTTCTTCTGTACAGTTCAGAGAGCTGGCGAGTTGTCAAAACAGACATGAGGAGAATTGAAGTGTTCCATAATGGATGCCTCCGACGAATATGCCAGATCTTTTGGCCTAATAAGATCTCCAATAATGACCTTTACAAAACAACGGGAAGCCGGAGCATCACCAAGGAGATTACGCACAGACGCCTGAGATGGCTAGGACATGTGTTGATTATGGAGCAGGACCGCATCTCAAAAGTCGCCTTAAGATGGACACCACCAGGCAAAAGAAAACCTGGAAGACCAAAAACCACCTGGCGCAGAACTGTGACACAAGAGCTGCAAGAGATGAACCTGTCATGGAGAGAGGCCCATGCTGCCAGGGACCGAATGCAATGGAGAGTGCTCATTGAAGCCTTATGTCCCATAGGGGACGAAAAGGAGTAAGTAAGTAAGTTCCTAACCATCAAATAGAGAGTTAAAACAATGGTGATTGAGCATACCTTCTGAAAGTAAGTCTACTGACTACATACGGTCAATAATGTTCGTTTTGAAAAAAACTCTGGTCCGGAAGCGCCAGCAATTACATATCCGGCCACTAGAAACAACAACGTAACTCAAAAGGAGCGGATTACAGCTTTAATGTGAAGAAGACTTCTTCCTCGTTTTGTCTGACGTACAGTTCAAACCCCAAAGTGTACAGTACAATGATGTAGAAACAGAGTCTTAACCAAGAGCATGTTTGGATTTCTTACTTAAAAACAAAATCAACTGATTAATCAGTTATTAAAATTGTTGCTCAAACACTCAAAACGCCATCGACACACCCACACACACACACAAACACATACACACGCATACACACACACACACACACACACACACACACACACACACACACACACGCACGCACACACACTCACACACACACGCACGCATGCTTGTCTGTTTCCACCCAGGCTGTTTTGTGCTGGAGTGGTGCTGCGTTAAAAAAACTATTTACAAGACAAACTGCTGCTAGTTTCTTTGCTCTTACACTGATCTATGGTCAGTTTTAGGATTCAGTCCATATGGCAATAAAGGTTGGGAGCGATTAGGCTCCAGATGGTAGAAAGACTGGTGGCCGCTGGTTCTGGGCCATACCATTTGTGATAAGGGATCCGTATCTGGTTCAGTGGTGGATTTACTTGTGCTGTGGTATTAACAGCCAAGATACACATCAGCTATTCATATTTTCTGCTACTGGGAAAAGGTGAACCTGCCGCTGTGCTCTTCAAATTTCTCCCGTTATCTGCATTTGCCACATGCATTCATCTTCATTTGCCTTCATCAATCAATTCATCATCACCACTCGCCCGTGTGCCCCTCTCTCTCTCCCTCCCTGTCTCTATGGCGGCTGCTCTGTTTTGCCTGGGGCCTATGGAGATATTGGAGCGGTAACATTAGAGTTTATGAGGCCTGTGATGGCATGTGTCATCACTGTATTTACTACACAATGTGTGTCAGTATGCTTCTGTAGCGAACAAAAGACCTTCAATGTCTGAGTACATTTGTATGATAGTTACAGTGCAGGAGCGTGTTTCCCTGTTGTGTTTAATAAAGTTTGGGCATATGATATATAGAGGCACGTTGCTTCACTCAGGTTGGTTTTCCTATTTCCACTCTGGGAGTGTGTGCGTGTGAGTGAGTGAGTGAGTGTGTGTGTGTGTGTGTGTGTGTGTGTGTGTGTGTGTGTGAGTGTGTGTGTGTGTGTGTGTGTGTGTGTGTGTGTGTGTGTGTGTGTGTGTGTGTGTGTGTGTGTGTGAGTGCATGTGTGTCGGGGATAGTGAGTTAGTGAGAGAGACAGTTTGAATTTGGTTGTTTGGTCTAATCTGATTTGACTGGGCTCCCTTATCTCTATTTACGCATCTGTTTAGCTCTGAGCCAACAATCAAACAATAAGGGTTTCTCTCTCTCTATCTAACACACATACACAAATACACATATACTGAGTACACATATGCAGAGAAACACGAGTGTGCACTTGGAATTCTGGACACCATGACAACATTTCTTTAGCTAATTTATCATTTTATGTTAAGGCTGCTTATATTTACCTGCATTGAAGTATAAGGTCTGAAATAATGTGCTCTTCAGAAGGTCCACCATCTGGAACTTGTTAGTTGGCTGTTGAATAATTCTGTTAACACACAATTATAAAAATTATATAAAAAAAACACTTTATTCCAGCACAACCAACACAATAAACATTTCACATTTCAGACTCTGACTACTCACAATCATAGGTGATATAGGTTCATGTTCACACAACATTGTCATGAGATTTATATGGCTTGTTTAATTGTTGTGGTTGCATTTGTTGGGAACTATAATTTCCTAAAGGAGGGAAGTTGTTTTTTTCTAAAAGAAAACATTTTTTTAAAGTTAAAGTTAAAGTGAAAGTAAAACAAGGAAGAGGAAGGAGACACAGGAAGGTGATAAAACATATTCAATTCACTTGGTGCCCCAGGTGGTGAAAAAACACAATAATGCCAGTTTTACAGTTTTAATATTAACAGTATGTAAGACATACTAAGCTATCCCCTGCGAACGTTTGGTGAACGTTTGTTTATGTTTATATTAACTGAAGCGGGTAGATATAAGAGGATTTTGACAAAAAGTGTTGTGAATTAAAATCACTTAGTATGCCTTTAAGGCTTGTATATATTCATAACTGTAACAATATTCATCAAACAATCCCGTTGTTAAACTTTAACAATCTTCCTAATATTTCACCCCCACACAGATGTTGTTCACATTGATTTGACTACAACTAGAAGGGCAGTAAATGAGTGTTGATTAAGACAAAAAAATCGTCCTTTATCATTTTTATGCCATCTCTGCAGCGCTTTGTCAAGTCTGAATCTCAAGAAAGACAGGTAGAAAAGAGTTGACCGCGAAGAGAGTGAGATTGCAGGGTTGTAAGAAGGCTTCTAGTGTCTCAGAGGACGGTGTCAGACAGGCAGTATACTCCACCTGAAATTGAATCTGGCATGTTCCCACAGGCCAAATAGTGGTTTTGAGTGCCACATTTTGGCTTTGATCGCTGCAGCTTGTGAAGGGTAGTCTTCTGAACTTGTAGAAATATTCCTATCCCCTCGTTTCTTTGAAACCACATCATGTGATGTTTTTATTCAAAATGTCCGGTTCTGTTGTTTCCTCTCACTGTGACTGGCAAGTACCCCCATCTGGTGTGGATGGCGTTTAACAAACAGACCTCAAGACATGGGGAATACACTGAGACGTTTGTGAACTCACAATATACTCTATATATTTGGGGGGGGGGAACTGGTCTGGAAGCTATTGGATGACTTTCTGAGCCTGAATGGACGGTATGATATTAATTATTAAAGACACGGCGCTTTCACATAGAGTGAGTTGGTATGTTGGGATGAGTAGAGACAGAGTGTGGGAAAGGATTTCAGTAAAAAAAAAGAGGAAGAGGGGTCACAAAGCTAGAGATGACTTTTCAACTTTCTTTACATTCCTCCTCCACCTTGAATACTATTTTATATGTGTGCATTAACTTTGCATTCAGTCACAGAGTCATCTCTCTTTTTCCTTTTCTTCCGCTCTCAAACCGAGAGCAAGGGGAAAGTGGCAATTGAATTTCCCTTCGGTGGTGATGTGTTGAATAGGAAAAAAGTTTAGGGCCACAGTCCAAGCCTCTATCTCCCGCCGACACTGAATGCAACCCTTAATCCATTCCACCGCTCTTCCCTTTTCCACACATACTCCTCCCCAAATCCCCTCCACTCCAGTCCTGGAATAAATTATTCCATTTCTTTCCCATCCGCAGCATTTTTATTTGTCTCTGTGGTGAGCCTCAACTTCTGTCCCTGTGGAGAGAGCCCTGATGAATGTGTTGGGCTCACACCCTCTGATCATCCCTGCTCTGAACGCCTTTAGATACACACTGGCTTCTGGCTGCCTGCAATACACATAGGACTCTCCTTCCCTCACCCTCTCTCCTCCTTCCCATCACGCACGCTCTCAAATACAGAGAGGAATAATGCAAGCTATAGAATAGATCTGGACCCTTTATCTTTTTTTCTTTGCACACTCACACAAACTGCAGAGACAAAAAAACACATTTTCACTCTTCTCTGTGGATATGAGCCGGCGCCGTTGTTCCTTGTTCAGATTAATGATGACATTTAAGAACACTGAACAATTTCAAATAACATCCATAATTCATCTGGGAACATGCATTTCAACATTGTATGGAATTCAGTCTATGTTGCTGAACTCCTCATGAATATGGAACATGGATGAAAATGAATTATTCTTTTTCATAATTGGAGTCTCAAGACTTGACTTCCAGAGCAAGAAGCCTGTACGTGTGTGTTTTTGTGCATGTGTGTTTGAAGGGGTAAATGAAGACAGTTGAACTTTCTCCTGCGGCAAGTTAACATGTTGGGGTGCTGCAATGATTGGCGTGGCCCTGTAACGCTGCCTGGAGCCCCTAACGATGTCGGATAAGACCTCAACTTCCTCGCTGGCTTGCGTGTTTTGCCCGTCGGGACACAGCTTGACAACAAGAGATTGGGATTCGATAAGGATAAGTGAGCGCTCTGTTTCATCCTAGTCACCTGGGGATTCACTTCCAACTTCTAACACAGCAAAAAAGCACACACACGCGCATTGAAACCACATTTCCCCTGGCGGGCGGTCCTCCAGTGGTATCAATTAAGGAGCCGGTCCAATCAATGTCTTAGCACCAGCCTGATACGGAACTACAAGGAGATTAAGACTAATCTTACATGGTAACACTGAGGATCCATCCGCACAAAGACCCCCTACTCAACAACACACACATTACACATCACAACACACAAGTTGTTAGCACAAGAACCAGCCTCCTTTTATGTCAGCCGTGTCAGTCGCATCTGCCGGCATGTGTTCTTTGAGACACACTATTAAAAAAGGACAATGTAATATGAACTTTCTCTTTCTCTCACTGTTATTTCTTTCTCTTCTCTTGTTTCTCTTCCTTTGCTAGGCTAAAGCCTGACCTAAATACTTCAGGTTTTTTGATGATCGGACCAAAACAGAGATCAGAGGCGTTCCGGCGGGTTTATCCTAATAGTGGAGGGGAGGGAAGGGAAGGAGGGAGGCTAAGAAACAGGACACACACACACTCACTTCATGACTGTACAAGACCAAGCTTATAAACCAGTCCAACCTTATCCTGACAGACTGCTAAATTCATCATCTTAAATCTTACTCAAAGCCTTACCTTTCACCCTGAAGTGAGATGAAAAAGCTGCAGCGCATCAGCTCTGTGCCCTCCACCAAGCCACCGCTAATCCAGGCATGAGCTGGAGAGGGTGTCCATCATTCACACGCTCGGAGGGGACAACAGAGGAACCTTTGACCTTGGCTTGTGACCACACCTTGAGATTGAAGAGCCGGTAATGCAGCCATGGCAGCTGGCCCACCAGTTAATGATCTGCTTCTTCCCTTTTCCAGCCTAATACAGATCCATATACCTCTCACCACCACTGACATAAAGCCATATGCACACACACACACACACACACACACACACACACACACACACACAATGAGACATGTGAAAACACAATAGGTGCAGAAAACAAAGAGGTCAAAGAACGCCCCACCAGTTTCTAAGTGTCCCCATTAATTTTTCATGTAATAATGTGAGGGGATGTGATAAGTCTAAGCACCGTGTTGAAGTCCCCTCCAATTCAACCACCACCTGCGTCTTCCATCCTGCAGGACACAGGATTAAGGATGGGTAGCTCTGACCAGAAGAAAGGTTTCATTCAGGTTTTTAGTAATTCCCTGCCTCCTCAGCTCCAACCTTTTAACTTAATTTTAAGTTTCCTAAGTAGAATCATTTTTATCAGAATTCCCAATAAAAATTGTGAATTGAAGACTTGTGTGTAAAAACAAACAAATATATGAAAATGTTGAAGGTTTGTACTGAATCCGTGTATCTTCCATTCAATCCATATCCGTTTGGAAATCAAAACACGAAAAACGAAAAGTTACCTGTTTTTTTTTATAATCATCCTCTCATCTACATTATATATTATACTAAAAACACGGTTTTCTCTATTTTTAATCACAATTCATGACCAGAATATCAAATATGAGAATAATGGCCGAAATGTTGATTTTGGAAAATACATGTTTCAATTTAGTGGTCGAGGTTCTGGTGTCGTGCCAAAGTTACCTCAGATAAGTGTGTGTGTGTGTGTGTGTGTGTGTGTGTGTGTGTGTGTGTGTGTGTGTGTGTGTGTATGTGTGTGCGTGGCGAGGAAAGAAACTTGTCTAATTGAGCTTTTTGTAAGATAAGGCACTTGACGCTAGCCTATGACAGACATATGGCGCTTTTCCACCGCACATGTAGCTCGACTCGACTCAACTCGACTCGACTCAACTTGGTTTGGTAGCAGCACGGGTCGTTTTCCACCGCAAATAGTACCTGCTGAACGTGGGCGGGGTCGTCGTAAGGGGCTGAAAGCCTACTCCGGAGCAAAGTAGCAAAGCAGAAATTACGAGCAGTTGTTGCACTATTAACTGAACCAACCGCCAAAAACACGGATGAAATTTTTTTAAGAAATACCCCCCTTGAATCTGTTTGCTAAAAGAAGTAGAAGAATATTGCTACGGGCCATTAAAAGGGATGGTTGTTGTCCCGATGTGTGACTCTGCCACACAGTCAGCTGTAGGGATGCGTCACGTACATCCCTATGCACGTAAACACGGGCATGATAAAGTTGACTGTTTATTGCTTGTTTCAGGATACGTGTTTTCAAATGCAAGCCGTGTCTCAGCCTGAATATTTTATTGAGGTAATCAGTTCAGTCCGAGGCGTGTAATGTAATCGGTCGCTATCATGTCTGTCCCAGCTGGCTACTATTTAGCCTAGCTGCTAGCTGCCCTACATGTCTCCTCTCGTATACGTAACTTCCCCAACAACCAACACTGGGTGAGCTTAGCGAATATATGGAAAATAAATTCGGATCTGTGATGCAAATCAAATGAAAGAGAGCCGAGAAGGCTGCACGCAGTGTAAATACACTCAAAAGTCCCGGAGAGTTGGGGAGAATAAACAACAGAATGAAGCCGGTAGTCTCTGGCCACTGATTGGCCAGACAATAGTCTCTGGCCAATCAGTGGCCGGCCGTCTGCCGACGTCACCTTTTAGCATCGGCTCAGCTCGCTTGGAACCTAGAGCGAGGCGATACCAAAAAAGCAGCCGCTATGTGGTACCAGGTACCATGAAATTGCGGTGGAAAAGCCAAAAATGCGAGTCGAGTCGAGCTGATACCATGCGGTGGAAAAGCGCCAATAGTGTACATAGTGACATAGCCTTTGGCAGCCAGCCAAAATATGTTTCCCCTCTCTATAAAGATAAAACATTTGGTGGTTTGTCCAGTTTTGATCTGGATCAACAGCTGTTTATCTGTCGCTGTTTAGATCATGCCTCGTTTCCTCTGAGCAGCACAGTTCGGTTCGGCACGGTTCGGCAGGGTTACCTTACTAGATCTGCCATGCGTTTCCACTACTGAGAAGAGGCTGTCAGCTACGGAGATAGCCACGCCACACGGTCAGAAAACAGTCTATGGGTCAGAGCCATCATGGCGCTGGCCGCACATAGCTCGTGTCATTGTGGCAGCGGGACACATTTTAGCCCACTGATTAATATAAATGATTCTGTAGTGAATGTGTACATGTAGCCTATTTCATTCACTGGCCTTGTGACTTTAAAATACGGATGGTGTTTGTCAAAACCCCCAACATTCCTCTGCCTTGAGCCAAGGCTTTTATCTGTGTTTTCACACCTATCAGTCCCTCTGTTCTAGCATCAAGACTCTGGCCCCACATGACTCCTTTCTCTTCTGCCATTGGTCAAGAAGTCTTATGCTGTTTTTGATAATAGCAAGTGAGCTGGCACAGCTCAGCCTCTTCTTCAAGCACCATCCGAGGTGCTCAGTGCTCTTCTTCTCCTCGCCTCCACCGAGAGAGGTTGGAGGACGCTCTTCTCCTGCCTTGCTAACCACCCCCAACCGGGGGTAGCTCAACCTTCTGGACCCAGACAAGCTCTGGTCTCCCTGATCCAGGCTTTACAACACGGCCTGTCTTTGTCATATGACTGTCGACAAACTATCAGTCAATATTCAACTTAGCATAAGTAGACAGGTCTTGGGACTGTCAAATTAAAGTGAAACCAGTTTAGTGTCTACACACTATTAACAGAGCAAAACAAAGAAAATAGTTGACTATCAGTTGATTCTCAACAAACTATCAGTCGATGTTCAACTAAGCATTAGTAGAAAGGTCTTAGGACTGTCAAATTAAAGTGGAAACAGTTTAGTGTCTGCAAACTATCAACAGAGCAAAACAGAGAAAATAGTTGATTCTCAACAAACTATCAGTCGATAATCAACTAAGCATTAGTAGAGAGGTCTTAGGACTGTCAAATTAAAGTGAAAACAGTTTATTGTCTGTAGACAACAAACTAGTAACGGTAGAAAATAGAGACAAGTTTTGCTCAACTGATGAGTAACACTGGATGACCCCAAAGTAAAGTAAAAAAATATATAGGCAGCATATCTGAACAGGAAAGAACATTTATTTTAAGTAAATTTAACTTTTTTCAGTAGGTACACAGCAAGTACCATCAATACCTCTAAAAAAGACAATAAAACTAATGCATGTATTTATTTAGGTGTCACTTAGGCAATTGTTTAACGACAGATCGTCCAAAAATTGACATTCAAAAAGCTCAGTAAAGTGTACCATAACACCCAGTACCACTAGTTATGATACTGAGCAAACATATGTAATATATAACATCAGTTCTCATTAAACGCTTTGTTATGGTAAGAAAAAGATATATAATTTTGTTATGGACCAGAATATCTGAAGCTCCTAGTAGCTCGGGAGAAAATGGATTACTAACAGCAATGGTGAAACAAGACACTGATTCAGCAGTTAGGTTTGACAAGTAAATGTAAAATACTTATTTTCTACTCTCTCTTCCTTGAAGTGTATGTCATTGTTGATTCTCAGTGCAACATAAAAAAACACATCAGTGCCATTTTTTTCATTATGGACTCAAGATAAAACAACTTAATTATCACTCTCCTGTGACCAACCACTAGTTTAACCTGGTCCTGCCACTGTTATTTGAATGAGCACATTTGAATAATTTTTCGCTCTCTTTAGATCCAGCTGTTGGGTTACTAGCCACTCCAGGCCTGCTGTACTCCTCTTCAATTGAAGCAGTCGGGCTGAAGAATCCAGGAATCTTGTCCTATCACCCAGTTGGTGAACATAGAAAGAAATTATCTGAGAATTACCACAAAATAGTTCAAATGCATTTTGATTTCCTTTATCTAAATCATTATAGCATTGTGGTTCCACATTAAAACACATAATGCTTTATATTGCTTTAATGAAATATAGTTGGTACCCTAATCAAATAAAATTCTCACTGAACCTTGTACAAATTGAAATTGAAAAAAGGTCACCTATTAAATGTTACGGTCGCCTAACTCCACCTCTTCGTGTTAGCTTAAGCCGCCTGCCAAAACAAACAAAAAGTTCTGGATCTAGCAAGTTTTTCCTGTCCCTCGCGATAAAAAAAAGAAATTTAATACAACTCTTGTTTGTCCTGGGACCCACCATCTGTTTTATTGTTGTCCACTAGCCCCGTCTGACAACTTTGCATTTTAAGATCCAAACATAGTGATGACAGAGAATCAGGATGATGAGAACATTGATGGATAGCAGGCCCTATGGATCAGATGTTATTATCCAGATACAGATCTCACGTTAATACCAGGATGACGCCTCTGTGGAATGTCTCTCCCCATCTCTTTCTCTACAGTTCCTCTTATATCTTTAATGTCACATCTCGTACGACAAACAGCAATCTCTGTTTCCCAGTAACTATAACTAGTTCCACATCGGACTTCGATCTGTTAAAGAAAGCACAGGATAAATCTTAGACTACAGTATACATCTATTTGATTGATCCATCAATCGGTAGACTAATCAGCTCCATAATTTGCATGGTCTGTCATCCGAGAGCAATGCCATTCGACATGGCTACCATTCATCTAGTTCCCAATCCTCAATGTTATAATCAATCAAAGTGATCAATAACTCGATCACATCTAAGCCGCCACCAATCATCTTTTGAACCGTTGTGATGCATGTACAGTCGGATCTCTGTGTGCGTTGAGTCCACGGAGAATCAAGGCTGAGACGAGAAAAGCGCACCTCAGCTCTCTGAAGTGGCTTCCCTTCTCTAAACACTGATCTGATAAAATAGGAGAACGTTTTTCAACGCTCTCCTACTGCAGAGGAGTGGATGATAGGGAGGACATGTGGAGGGGAGACACTTTGGCCCCAACTCAAGACAAACAAAAGAAAGAAAGCAAGTGATTTCCACCGGTAAGGAAGAACCCAGGGCCGTTTATCGGTTTTGGCCCCCGCATCACACTGATCCAGAAGAGCCAAACATCTGCTCCCCTTATTTGATGGGGAAGCAACAATACATGCTTGGCAGTCACCCTTCATCTCTTACCCCACTCAGGAGGAGAGTGGTCCCGTGACTCAAGGACACCGGCTGGGCGACAAAAATGATGACTGCTTCGATCCCACAGCTCATTGATTAAACACGGATTCAATTAAACCCTCAACTGAAGGTCGTGAGGTAACACAATGTAAGCGAACCTGGCGCTGTGCTTAATGGAAGTTATTGTGGTTCTGGTAATATTCATTCCAATGGCCCAGCTTGACCTTGTGTGTCCGCCATTCATATGCTCTGAGCGCATTCATGAGTGTGTTGCAGAGGAGAAAACAGTGAGGAACAATTTCTCAACACAGATGCTTACTAACTGTTTTAATGAAACGACAGTATTGTGTCCTCCTTAACTTGGGAACTTGAGATGTGTTAACTTTTCTTTACTTTTTGGAACATGCCTTTTGGATTTTTAGGTTTAGCACTCTGAGAATCTCCATGGTTGAAGCGCAACCTATTTTTTTCCAATACAAACTGTGTTAATGTTGCCAGAAGTAGAACGATGATAATGAGTGTTGTTGAAAACATCACTGGTTGGCGACAGAGTCAGAGAGCAAAGAATAGATAAAGATCAAGGGAGAGGAAGGGGGAGGGGGTGACACAGGTGAGGAGTTAGTAAAGTACTGTGGGCGGGGGGTGGATACTATGGGAGGGAGTGGAGGAGGGAGGGAGAGAAAGAAAAAAAGGAGATTAGGAGGGAGCAGGCGAAGGAATTTGTGAGGAACTGAAAGCGGCGGAGGGCGTCTGAGGGGAAAGGCAGACAGCAAGGTTACACATGACAAGTCTGAGGAGGAATTATAACGAGGCAGAGAGAGGAGAAAGTACAGGAATAGTTGGTTGCGTTGTTGCAATCTGACCTCGCAGCTAATTACGACTTTCTCACTGTGGTGAAAGAAACCAAACAGGAACTTAAGTGAGAAAAACAGCAAACGGAAAAGGGCAAGACAGAGGAAAAAGCAGAAGTAACAAGGAACAGAGGGGAGAGACAGCGGTTAGAAAAAGTCAGCGGCAGGAAATTCATTGAGGAAGAGAAACAAATAAAGGAGAGACGAGACTGCAAGGAGGGGCAGAGGGGAGCAAAGTAAGAAAAAGCAGCAGATACTCATTGACAGACAGGACTGGACTGGACTGAACTCCATGGATAACTGACATCAGCAAAACAAAGGAAGAGAAGCGTCAGGAAAACAGGTCACTGCGGGTCCAGCAGCAGTAACCTCTCTACTTTGCCCCCGAGACAGCTGAGATAGACAGAGTGGAGAACAGACACAGTTTAACAAAGGCAGTCCCACCTCTGACAGCACCATGTTGATGAAAGAGTACCGCATATGTATGCCTCTGACCGTGGATGAGGTAAGTGTGTTTGTCTTTCCCACGCTCACACAAACACACTCAGACACACACTGCCTTGCAGCAACTTGAAATGGAAAGACAGGTTTTATACCTAACGTGAAAGCCTTGTTTCTACTTGTTATCTTGAAAGTGTTAATGTGTTGATAAGAGAAGTGCCAACAGAGCACACAGACCCCCTGCGTCTGTTCTGCTCTGTGGGAGATTTGGCACACTGGGCAGCAAGGTATGTTTAGCACAGTCTTGCTCAGACAATCTCACTGAGCCAACACACAACACCTGGGCCATCAGCATTGTAGCGCTACTGTTGTATCTAAATGATCTGCCCATCTGCCTGGAGCCCTTCTTCCCTCGCTTGCTCTAGCACTCCTAGCAGCACTCTAAACTAGTCAGACTGGTTACGACTCTGCTAGACCTACATAGGAATTCGGCCCGCAGGTTTGCAAACAAAAGAGTTCCCTTAGGAAATAAACACGTTTGGAGATACGCGCCAAAGTGACCTTCAAACCTCATATACAACCGTGCGCCCCCTTCAATTCTACCTGTTACCACAACAATGACAGTGACAAATAGCAGTCCAAAATAGGATTTACAGTATCAGTACAGAGTGCAGACTCTAATATGAATTCTATAAATGCATATAATAGACATAGATATATTTTTGTATAGATGTATGTATATAATAGATATAGATATATGGATTGTATAAATATAAAAAAATTATAGTATCAAGTTGAATATTTGTATAGATTGTATCAAATATAGTATAACAAATTGTATAGATTTGTAAAAAGGATTATAAAGAACACAGGAAGCTAATATATAAGTTATTGAGCTGTGGAAAAGGGGTAAGATTAAATAAGTTTATACTTCTTCCTACTCCTTTTCAGGCATATCAATTCAATATGTTGTTTGTTCATTTTGTTTATTTTTTATTTCTTTTGTGAAATCATTTGAACATATTTTTTATTGTATTTTCATGCTTTTATGCTTTTCTTTTTTTGATATGTCTGAAATAAATTGAATCAAATCAAATCAAAATCAGACAGAAACCTGAGCTTGCAGCAAATCCTCTTTCCCCTGAATGTAATGTAAGTTTAAGTGCAGCGTATTTGAAGCAGTCTCAAGTCATGATAGTTACCCCAGTCCAAGGCATTTACGACTTCCCAACCTTTGCTTCATTTTGTAAAGGGTATAGTGCTGAATTCAGGTGTGAAATTATCGAGTAGTACTTCTGTAAACTAATACAGCTCAGCTGTGTTAAGGAATGTTGGCTATTGTATCTGGGGGGAAAGCTGAGGTGGAGGCTTTAGTTCAGTTGGTATGGTCTGTGGGTCAGTAGGGCTTTTGGTTCCATCTCCAGTTCTTTCTAAGCACATGCTCTATGTGTCATTTAGCAAAACACTGAAACTCAAAATTACAATGCAGTAGGGATTACTTATCCCAACATTGCAACATCAAAATAAAGTAATAATTATAATTATATAATTACATTGCCTGTGCAATGTTCTCACCCTAGTTGCAGGTTTTAAAGGGGAAATAAGGTGATTTTATATGCTGATCAGCTGAAGAGCTACTGAAGACAGACCAATTGCAAAATACATATTTTCAATAGTATGAACCCCCTTTAATAGGACACACCCATGTCATTATTTTTGTAACGCTATTAGATGGAGATCAACCGTGTGTACTCAAGATGTTTTAATTAATAGATAATAAATTAATAAATCAACACCTGTATTTCAAAGGTCAAACTTATAAATCTTTACCTCAAAGAGTGAAAAAGCACAATTTAGCGATGGATACAAGGAACATTAGCATGGTCCCAGACCATCGTACTTCATTTCATTTGTACAGAAGGTCTGGAACTGCTCTATTGACAAACGTTCACTCACTTGTAGTCTGTCTGTTAAAGTTTAAAACTATTGGATCTGCCTAGTGCCGCTCTGGATAGGCCAACCAATCGCATAACTTTTGGTCGTGACGTATGTCATGAGCCAGCTTCTGACTTCAACTGAAACTGGCGCGCGACTTCGACGTCATCGTCAACTTGCTCTGCTCGCTGATTGGAACGCAAGAAATCTGTTTGAGCAGGAATCCCAGACTGACCACTGAAGTGAAAGGAAAATTGAGCGGAAGTAGGCAGGCAGGCCGTACCAGGCTAAAGGAACATACCTTGGAGTAAAAAATCTATTAAATCAGCTGTAAATATACGTACCTAGTGCAGACCATCCTCAAAAACTGAGTAGCCCATCTTCTGTTGCTCAGTGTCAAAATAATAATGCATAAATATACTTTTGTTCAATATTGAAGGAAAACAATCATGAAAGAGTCCAAGACGGGTGAATACTTTTTATAGACTGTACATCACCACTTTAAAGGGAACTAGATTGACGTGATTGATCTATTATGATTAATATTGTAGGGAAGAGGTAAATGTTTCAATATTAAGATACGGTTTTTCTGTTTGCTTTTCACAAACAAAGTCTAATTTCAATTGTCATTGGACAGATCCAGGGTTACACCACACGTTCTTTGCTCTAAGCATTTCATGACTGATAAATGCTTTGAGCTGTTTCCTTTTAATCACAAATTCTTTCATTTCCAGTTGCCGTCACACTGACACTGATGACCTACAATGAAAATCTATATTTACTGTATTCAGGAAGTTATGACAAAGCCCAAGCCTTTAAACCTATCATCGCCTTGTAAATAAAAATATTGCAAGAGAAAAAGGTGTCAGCGAATTAGCTGGTAAACACATCACTCATCGCTCAATTCAGATGACATGGTGATGATTTAAGAACAGATAAGTATTTTCAACTTCCTGCTTAGAATAGTTTTCTAGAAAGTTAAAAAATAAAAAGACTCACAGCCCCTGTCTGGGTGTCTGTTTAAGCAGCCTTGATTAATTAAGTGCTATGAATACCCACTAAGTAAATATTGAATGTTGATATTCTACAGTAATTGGTACAAGAAGGAGGAGTGTCACTTTGATGTCAGCAGAGTACAGTGAAGGATGGAAAGCTGAAATCCCCCTCCTCTTTTTCTCTTCCTCTACATCTTTCTCTGTTTCTGCCTTTAATTAAAACAATGCTTTAGTGGAACACCAATATAGGGCAACAAAACAAATGGCATTATTGTAGCTTCAAAAGAACAGCGTAGTTTTTTACAGTGTGATTTTATTGATATTTCACTACTTAAGAAGCAAAGTTCACCAAGTGATTCGCAATTGAAGCAAACTAATCACTGTAAATGGAAATGATATTGAGGAGGAGCAAAAGACAGATAATGACCACCATGATCATATGCAAGAGCTCAACGGATGAAGTATTGTGTAAAACATGTGAATTGTGAATTGTTTATAAGAAAAATCAGAGATTCTGTCAGGCTGAGTTCATCGAGGAGGCCGCTGCTGTTGCCCAAAGGCCTTGTCCTCTTAAGAGTAACAATCCTGCTACATCAGCATCCAGCACAAACTGCAAGCCGCAGGCTGCGGCTCAGAACAAAGCACTCCCCCCACACCTACACACACACACACACACACACACACACACACACAATGCATTCACCCTCACTGGCCAAATTAAATTTTGATATCTGATATGGTCACTTGAGGGAAACTTTTATTCACTGCAAGTGACTACTTAAAAGATGAAGAGCAAATACAAAGCCTGTGCCTAAGCAGCACTGAGTAAGTGCCTGTCGAGACAAAATCGGACTCAGCAACTATGGCTGAACGGGCTGCCAGGATATTTTTCTGTCGTCACTTTCACCAGCTTCTTCTTAGTGGCTGATGTTTGTTATAATTTGCTCAATGGAGTGTGCAGTTTAATGATTAGATGTGATGTGATAAGACATGGATGTTTGGTTATTGAACTCCTGAAAATACCTGTCACCTTGTCGCCACCAATGTGAAAAGCTTTGTCAGATATCTTTCCATTCAAACCCCCTGATTACATTTTTTGTCAAGTCAGTTTAATTTACTTTGACAAATATTCCTCAAAGGCCTCCATAAAATCTCCACATTTTTTAATCGAGACTACATAACTACTTCTTGTAACAGCATCCACTGTGGCCACAACAACATTTAGCCTATGGGATAATGCTAAAAGCTAAAAATGTAATGCAACCGTAGAACATGTGGAGCTGAATCCTTCTCTACCCAAAGTTTACCAACATTAGCTACCATTAGCGTCTTGAAGCTACACTAAACCAAGAGAGGCTGCAACTGCAGAAACCTCCAGTTGCGGAGCCTTTTATTGTTAATGAATTCAGCTTTTAATTTGTTAGGGGGAAGAGAAACACGAGGGGCCTGCATGCTCAATTAAAAATGCCCTTGATCCATGAGCACAGTCAACAACAGCTTTATGAATGAAGCTAAGACTTAAATCAAAATGTGTCACTTCAGATGGCATGTTGGACAAATATTTTTGCTTTATTGCTTCAAGTTTTCTCACCAGAGTTTTCTCTCTCTCTCTCTCTCTCTCTCTCTCTCTCTCTCTCTCTCTCTCTCTCTCTCTCTCTCTCTCTCTCTCTCTCTCTCTCTCTCTCTTATTTCTCATCCCAAACTTCTCCTCGGGCTCCAGTACAGGATTGGGCAGCTGTACATGATCAGTAAGCACAGCTGTGAGCAGAGTGGTGGGGGAGAAGGGGTGGAGGTGGTGAGGAATGAGTCAGATACTCACCCCCAGCACGGCCCGGGACAGCTGACGGAGAAGCGGATCTACCTCAGCAGGTAGAGTGTTACCTTAACTAGTGCTGTTCTATTACTTCTAGTTCTGGCTGTTTGCCACCTGAGCCTTATCTTCAAAGTTGTCAGCTCGGTCATTACAATAAGTGATTGTGTCCGATCTTTGATCTCCTTTTTTATGGTAAAGCGTTCCTTCTTGTAGATCCAATTGGCAGGCGTCACTCTACTGACTGGCAATAAAACATCATTTCAACACAGTAACACCCACGTTGCGGTGTAACTTGCCTACATTCAAAGTCCAAGTTCCCAATGCCTGAGACATGCTTAGACCTGTGCTGTGTGGGGTTACAGTGACAGTTACAGTGACAATGTTATCGCAACAGTTCAACATCCACAAAATAAGTATGATGATTGTGTAACCACAGACTTCCAGCTGAGAAGAACAAGTGCACGTCATGGCAATTACTGGACATTTTAAGTCTGGGATATTTCCCTTGTAGTTAATACATTCAAATGATGACCTTAAAAAGCATTTATAAAGTCTAAACTCTTAATGATACTCTTTTTTTTTTTTTTTTACTTTTTTTTTAATGGTTTTATAGTTTTATACATATGGACAAAAAAAACAAAAAAAAACTGAATAAGTAAACACATACAATACATACTCAACACTCTCCCTTCCCCCCTCCTCCCTCCCTCACATAAACAGACAAGGAATACAGAAAATAATTTAAAATAAATAAATAACTAAGACAAAATTATTAAGAAAATAACTATAAATACACAAGAAAAAAAACAAAGCTAAAACAAAAACAAAACTGGGGCAAACCTCACACCTTTTGGTTCCCTAAGTGCCGCAGCACTGGGCCCCATATAGCGGGGAATTTATGGTGGTGACCTGACAGCTCATGTCGTAGCCTTTCCACATGTAGAATGCCCACCATTTCCCTCAGCCAGGTTTCATATTGGGGGGCCAAGTCGGACTTCCACAGCCTCAGGATACATCTTTTGGCAATTACCATGTCATAAACCATGATTATGCGTGCATTGTGGTCCAATTTTTCCAGGGCTGTGGAATGTCCGAACAGGGCGGTTTCCGGATCAGGAGTTAAGGACACATTTAAAACATTAGAATAACATTGAAATACAAGACACCAAAAGTTGTAAAGGTTTGGACATTCCCAAAAGTGGTGAGCAAGTGTGCCCTCGGCGGTCTTACAGGCTTGCTTTATTGTTAAAGTATAAACTCTTAATGATACTCTTAATGAGTTTCAGTATTTCCTATTCAGTTTCTAGGGGTGAGTTTAATACAGAACCACTTTTATATAAGTAAAGCCAGTTGGTTAGCCTAACTGAGCAGAACGGTCGGAAAAGTGGGTAAACGGCACTAGCCTGGCTTCAATCGGAAGGTCACAATGTGTGCCTACCACCATCTCTAAGGGTGTATTCACACTGGGAAAGTCCACTAGTTCACTTGCTTTGGTCCAGACCAAATAGAGTTTAGATTTTTTTTGTTTGGTGTGGTCCACTTTCATATTGCCCCTTTGGCAAGGGAACCAGCATTAAGAAGTAAAACCACACATGATCTGAGGTCATTCATTCATTGGACAGACATTCTGGGGTGGAGAGAAGCAGGAAAAACTAAGTAAAAACTGCGAAATATATAACTGATACGATATGGGGTTAAAAATAATAAATAAATAAATAAATAAATAAATAAATAAATAAATAAATAAATAAATAAATAAATAAATAAATAAATAAATAAATAAATAAATAAATAAGTAAATAAATAGGCCTAAATCTAGCCTATAAATAAAATAAAATAAACATAACATTATTGTTGTTTCATATGGTTATAATATGTAGGCCTGTGTCAATGTGTGGCTTGTAGCCTACGATGTGAAACATAATATTTACTGTATTTTTGCTGCTGGACGCGCGGCTCGCGAGGAATAGGCTCAAGCTGACACACAGCTGATTTAGCCGTGTGTCAGCTGGGTGTGAGTTCGGCGCGGCTCAGCTCCAAACTGACACAGGGGTAGTATTGACGGTCCCGTAACATGGGATGCAAATTAAAAACACGCACTTCATACAAAGCGCAGCGTGAACCAGTTGTCACTGTGCGGGAGACGCTCCCCTCTCCTTCATCTGATCGCTGAACACATCAGCATGTTTACGCGTCCTGTCTATCAAATGTAATATATTCGCTCGGGGCTCCCGGTCAAACCACAACTAATCTTCCTAACAATGGCGACAACAACACTTTCCTATAATGTGAAGCTGACAGCGATTTATTAAAAAAGAAAAGGCACAGTGCTTCCTGCAATTGGGTCGGATCGAGTCCGGCCAAATTCACACCACAAACAAACTGCAGCAGAGACCACCTCTTCAGCTGGGTCTCGGAGCGTTTGTTTGGTCCGCCCCCGAGTGCGATTGCTGTATTCACACCTGTCTGAAAGATGCGCACCGAAGGCAGAAGTGTATCTGAGTTCGTTTCAACTGAACTAAACACGGCATGTGTGAATACACCATAAAGCTCACTCAACAGCTTATATCTCACTCATTCAATCCGTACAAAAAGCATAAAAAGACAATTTACTGTTTTATGGGGGGTTATTTGTCGTACTATTTGTTGGCTGGGAGCAGTTGCTTGGCAACAAGTGGAGACTATAGGAAGAATATCTATAATACAAATATGGTCCAGCACAGGTGCAGGTCTGTGGATGTTGTTACCTTTGGACAAAGTCAGGTTAGCTGTTTGCACAGGTATCGATCTTCTGGTCTAATTCTGCTCCAGGAAGATAAAATATCAAAAATATTTCCCATAATGTCAAACTATTGCTTTAATGGGTTTATGAACAACTACGACTCCCTATGTTGTGTGTATTATAATTGTACTTATTTATTTTATATTCAACTAGTGCAATGCCCATATGAAGCAGTAGCTTATGCATGCTTAAATGTAACCCGTCTATCAAAATGGGACACTTAGGCTATGCCTCGTTTCCACCGAGTAGAGCGGGTCGGATCGGAGCGGCTCAGAGCGGGACAGCTCACTTTTAAGAATCTCGGTGTTGTTTCCACCGCCGACCCTGGTAGGGCGGGGTTTAGGCTGGACTGCGATAGCCGCCGCCAGAATGTGGGTCAAACTATCAGGCTGTGGAACAACTGTGGTCAAGCCAGCGGTCTCTTGTTTTTGCTTGGTCAAACCATGCCGCTTCTTTATTTATTCCCCCCGTGTTGTGAGCACAGAGACGGCTCGGTGCAACTGATAGAGACAGTGAGCGAACAGCGCTGGGTGCGGCAGCTACGTGACATCGTAGCAGTGGGACACAGTGTAGCCAACTGATTCATTTAATGACGAGGAAAAACACCACACAATAAACAGTGCCGCGCTCACATTTTCGCCAATTCTCTCTTCACTCTAGCCGAGCTGACTACAAACGGCGGAAATGATTCAAACCAGCCGCTTCTTTATTTATTCCCCCCGTGTTGTTGTGAGCGTGTATTTACTATCTATGGCATAAATACACAGAGACGGCTCGGCGCAACTCATAGAGACAGTGAGCGAACAGTGCTGGCTGCGGCAGCTACGTGACTATGGGACACAGTGTAACCAACTGATTAATGTATTGACGAGGAAAAACACCACACAATAAACAGAGCTGTGCTCACATTTTCGCCAAAACACAAGACTATCTTCACTCTTGCCGAGATGACTACACATGGCGGAAATGATTCTTTCGACCAATCAAATGACGGCATTGTGTAGCTCCGCCTTTTAGGCACCCTTTCAGGCGGCTAGTACCCCTACGGAGGAGTACTGAGATTTGGAGCGGCTCAGAGCGGTTAGGTGCGCTTAAACCGTACCCTACCCAACTTTTGGCAAATGAAAAGCCAAACTACCCAGACCGAACCGCTCCGATCCGACCCGCTCTACTCGGTGGAAACGAGGCATTAGGCCTAACAGATGTAGCCTACACATAGGCAGTCACACAGTCATTGGAATGGCTGTCACATCGCTCATCAATGTGACTTATGTTCTTTCTTCATGTTATGTATTCGCCGCCAGCATGATAAAAATATGATAACTTCTACATATTTGGTCCAAAAAACCTCACAATCAATCAAGGATTCACACCTTTGTGCTGTGCGCAAGCCATATCCGGAAGCTCAGGCCGATCTGACAAACAGTCTGAGAGACATGCGAGCCACAGGAACACAGATACACACACACACAGACAGACAGACATTTCTTGCTTTATAGATAGATACTTCTCCATGATAACTGACAGGACTCAATGAAACATTGAGTTCAAAATGTTAAAAGACTGTTTCTGAGGACAACAGCGAATCGAATCCAGTTTTAAAACTAGCTCTGAATACAGTAATACTCACTTACAAATGTCCATATACAGTATATAATTAACAAATAAGTGTGTTGTAAACCATTTATTAAGTGTGTATTTGCTTTTCATGAATCCTAAGCAGGGAGTGTTAAAATGAAGAGCTCCCTGCAGGGAAAGGATCAGGTTTTTCCAATGTAAAAAAAGAACAGCAGACGAGCTACCCTCAATAAGTAAACAAGGAAGTGTATAAGAAATGTTGTTGTGACTGTTCAACTGCAGGAATCTAAAGACATGCGCAATGTCCATGTTATTTTGCTGAAAGGACGTTTGTTATTTTAACTTTGTGCTCAGGGTGTCAGCCCATTAATCAGATAATAATGATCATGGTGAATGAATGAATGAATAAAGATTCTCTTTTATTCTCTCAACTCTTTCTTTTTACTTTTAAATAATTATCTAAACCTAGGCTAACCTCACTCATTACCCTAATGTAACCTGCACTCTTACCCTAATCAAGGCCCAAGGCCTAATTCTAAAATATACTCCTAAAGAAGCAAAGAAATGTTCTCACTGTCGAGGATTGTCCTAATCTTTCTGTGCTTGTGGGACATTTGGTCCTCATTAGTTAAAATATGCTGGAACTCAACACACACACACACACACACACAGACACACACACACACACACACACACACACACACACACACACACACACACACACACTCATACCACACACATACGTAAATGCATTCAGTGCAAAATGTATTCTACCTCAATCATAATCTGACATGTGCCCTAGAAGCTATAACAATTTATCACCACAGGTGTAATTGAGAATGAGTCATACAAATGAATGCTATGGCAAAAGTAGCCCACAGGTAATCTGGCTATAAATGGCACAAAACCACTTAGGATCTCTCTGTCTCCCTCCGTAATCTCTGTCCCCTACTCTTCCACTCTCTAATTGTAAGTCTCCTTTTTTTCCCGTTTTACGCTTTTCAGTAAACTGCCTTCTTGGGTTAAAGCGTTTGTCCCTCGTATCTTCTACGTGACAGAGAAGGCCTGGAACTTCTACCCCTACACAATCACAGGTGTGTGTGTGTGTGTGTGTGTGTGTGTGTGTGTGTGTGTGTGTGTGTGTGTGTGTGTGTGTGTGTGTGTGTGTGTGTGTGTGTGTGTGTGTGTGTGTTTGAGTGCCTTTGTTTGTGATAAACATCAGCCGTCTTATACCTTAATGAATTATACAATACTTATTTACTTTTTAACAGCTGTTTTTTTATAGCGCCATCTAATATTTAACGCTGTGTGTACATGTATTCCCCTGTGGTAACGTGTACATGTGTGAGAGCAGTTGCATGTTCATGCATGTATGAGTAACTGTCAACTGTGTACTGTTTCTCCCTATCCATATTGAACTTCCCTGGTGCTGCAGAGTACTCAGTAAGTATTCTCGCACATCATTTACTGTACATGAATGCAACACAGCGCGTCTCTTTCTATTATCAGTAGATCTAATCTGCACACTGATTCCTCTCTCTATCTCTGCCCTCTTCCCGTTTTTCTCCATTTTTACTTCTTCTCACCCCGTAGGTATCATTCCTCCCCAAGTTCAGCATACGCATTGAGACGAGATTCGAGAACAACAAGGGCGATAATGACAACGTGAGTATGACAGGTGGGAGCGAGGGGTGAGAGAGATGGAGTGATTAGTGAAGAGAGGGAGGAGAAATTGCTATTTTCTCTGCAACACAAAGAAAATGTTTATCGAATTGAGGTGGCCATTACAAGGAAAACAAGCAAAGCACAAAATGCAGTATTGGCAGATATATAAACAAGACATGCAGCAGGGGTGAGCTTGGCTGCCATACTACATTTTGTCCAAGGCGATTGTGCATGAACATGCACACACAGACTACAGACGCACACGGAAAGTGACTAATAATTGCCACTGTGTCTGGCTTGTGTGTCTGTGCGTTGTATAAGCAAAGACAGAGTCAAGTTACAAGAACCGACATGTCAAAATAGGGAGATCCAGAGTTCTGCTTGTGGACAAATATGTGGCGCATCTTGTTTCATGTCAGGTGCTAAGACATGTTTATTCAACATAAACATGCATTCATAGAGAGAAGAAATGTGAAGGTGTCACATTTTCCACTATATGCTAAAGTTTTACAAACCAAACAATTCATATGTTACATTTAAATAAGCAATCAGAAGATAACAAAAAAAGTGAACTAGTCAATAGTTGCAGCTCAACTAGAAATAGTTGAAACTAGCAGCGGTTCAACCGGGAAAAAAACTGTTAAATGCTGCCTATAAATTAAAGGAAAAATAATAAGGACTTAATCTCATAATGTATAACAGTAACAATTTCCTGCATATTCGGTATTTATACCTTTGAAACTTTGACTATATTTTCCTGGTTTCACTTACCGTACCTTTACTTAAGTAACAATGCAGAACATTTTTACAGTGTCATATTCTTTTTTTGTTCTGGATGTAAATACTACCTCCCCTTTCTGTCAAGGCACTCTGTGCCTCTGTATTAATATCTGAACCACACAGAACACAGAAAGACACAATGACAAGGAGAGCCTCCGTGCGTCATGCCCTGATTACATCGTGAAAAGCAACACAATACATCCAGCTAATGCAACACAGTCTATAAGAGGGAGCAAAACCTTGGGTAGACACAGACCAACAACAGCACCATGGGAGCTTAGCCGGCAATTATCCTACGGCAGGTTTCTGGTATTTGTTAGTTTTCTACTGTGAAATGAACAACTTCAGCAGGGCATTAGAACCCATTTTAAACAAGGTCAGATAAAAGTGCACTCTCCCCTCCGTTCTGTCTCAACGAAAATGTTATTCCTTTCTCATAACTCTCATAAGTCCTTCTTTTTACTTCATCTCCCCCTCCTCTGCTCCCTCTCCTCTCCTCTCTTTGCTCCAGTGTGATTTGCTCCTAGGGCCTCAGGGTAGGATATAGTGAGGGGTGTTATGGTGTGTGTGACCTCAGTTTTCTACAGTTACTCATCTACTCCCATCCCCGCTCTCCACTGAGTGAGTGACTGTACCGTGCGTGATAGTATGTGTGTGTGTGTGTGTGTGTGTGTGTGTGTGTGTGTGTGTGTGTGTGTGTGTGTGTGTGTGTGTGTGTGTGTGTGTGTGTGTGTGTGTGTGTGTGTGTGTGTGTGTGTGTGTGTGTATTCTAGTCTCATTATACTGTATGACCTCCCCCATCTGTTTGGATGCAGGTGTTTGGGGACACGCCGACCTCAGCAGAGAATGTGAGTTTTGTGGATATCCTGAGTGACCCCGTCCCTGAAAAGCATTACACAGAATATGAGGTACGTACTGCGCTGTTGCAAGCACACAAACATGTACAAATGAGGCAGAACAAATGATAACTGTACAGGTTTTTTAAAGGAAAACTTTTTGATTATATTAAAGGAATAGTTCCGATTTTTTCGGTATACATTCAGAGTTACATGTCCATTTTGAGCTTTAGCCTGGAGGCAAGTATTGTAGATTAGCATTAAAAATAGGGGTAAGATCTTACCAGCTTTTGTTAAAAGTTAAAGGACTTATCAAGTGGCACCTTTTAAAGCTCCTGTCGTCTGATTCATTCGGATAAAAACTGACATTTAAAAACCACACATTGTGGTTTTTGAGGCAGTTATGTGCTGTAGTTAGTGGCTATGGCACACAAATGATGACCTACAAATTAAAAAACAAACACCTTTTTCTTTATTTGCTTTATTTCTTTATTTGCTTAACTGGCCTGTGTTTTTTGCTTCTGAAGAGAGCAAATAGCAACTATAAACCCACACGCCTCTTTTAAATCTACGTCTCTTCCTTCCCTCCCTACCCATCAATGTTTTAATCTTCTCTACTCCCTTTAAGTCCATAGAGACAGAGGTCAATTCACGCAGACAAGCACTCATCCGAACATACAAACACACATGCATGCACACACAAGCAGAATAACACACACAAGCACACACATACACACACACACACACACACACACACACACACACACGCACACACACACCAATTTCATAGATTAAGTGACAGGGTGAGATCTTAAAATCGCAAACACAAACACTTTTCAGTCATCCTTTGGTCACACATGCATAATGCGGGTTTTCTCACTTCCCTCTTATGGGAGTGGTTCAGCAACAACCAGGCCTCCCCCAACACACACACACATATCGTCACACACAAGCACATGCAGTAGACACATACATATCAGCCTCACGGGGCCAACGTTTCTGCACACTCAGCAAGTCACATATAGATGCACTGTTTGCTCTGTGCAGGACCTGAGTCTCTGGCAGTCAACAAAAACTGGCCGAGGGCCTCTGGAGAAAGGTTGGAGAGACGACCACAAGCCCATTATGTGCTCCTATAAGAGGGTACAGTGCAGCTTTGAAGTGTACGGCTTCCAGACCAGGACTGAGGAGTTCATACACAGAGTAAGACAGAGCTTTTCCCTGTGCTGAAGGATTGGCTCAATATATGATCTGCTATTAATGTTATGAAGTGTAATACGAGGTGGAAAATGAGCATGAGATCTTACAGCCCAATGTATTTAAAAGTGCTCTGCTTCATTCAAGCATATGTCTGCATGCTGGAGTCTTTCACTTTGTACATCTACAGTTACAGTACATCCTCAACCATCCTGATTGGTAATTTGATATTCGATGGGTATAATTATTACACAAATAGATCAGCACAACATTAATTTCCAGACATTAGCATAATTACCAAGAGCATTGCCAAGAAGGCTGTTAACCTCGGATGACCTACGCGCTAGGTTTTATGTCATTCACCATTAGGTCAGATTTACAAGGAAATATTCTGTATTATTTTACACTGCAAACAGTCAGAGGGCAAAGGTGTTCAGGGTTTGTCACAATGGGGGTTGGTGGAAGTTAAGCAGCTGATAAAAACACTTATATACCCAATATACTGTAACACAAAGAACAGAAATGAAACAAAACCAAAAGCACTAAGAACAAAACTAGCAACACCCTTTTTCCAACTGTGTTACTGCAAAGCAGGTGTTTATGGGAATTTGGCTTTAGTTTTGACTACGTCCAGCGCAAATAATTCCACTGAGAAAAGTGTCCACTTATCTAAAACATGTGTCATTCATCTAAGTGATATCAAAAGAACATATCGCCTATTCAAACAATGACGTACTGTAACACAATTCTTTGTGTATTTTTCCTTTCATGATTGTTTCACCGATATCATTTCAGAACATTCAAGACATTCTTCTGGTTGGCCACAGGCAAGCAGTAGCGTGGATAGACGAATGGCACGGTGGGTCCAAAATACATAATGCATCATTTTACACATTACGGATAAAAGATAAAACCTTTAACAATGCAGTTGTACTTTTGTATTTTTAAATATACACCCCTTGAAAGGTACTGCAGATTTGATTCTCTGTTCGGATGCTCTGTGTGCGTGTGTGTGTGTGCGTGCGGGTGGGTGGGTGTGCGTGCGTGTGTGTGTGTGTGTG
Source organism: Ammodytes marinus (assembly GCF_949987685.1). NCBI lineage: Eukaryota > Metazoa > Chordata > Actinopteri > Uranoscopiformes > Ammodytidae > Ammodytes > Ammodytes marinus. Next base: position 21,180,031 of record NC_137217.1, on the reverse strand, counting down.
TGTGCGTGCGTGTGTGTGTGTGTACGTGTGTGTGTTTGTGTGTACTTTGCTTTTCCCACAGGGCTGAGTTTGGAGGAGGTGAGAAAGTACGAGCAGGCGATGCAAGCGCAGACCAACAGCAAAGTCAAATGCAGTCAGAACAGCACAGGTGAGGCTGCAGCTCCTGACCTGCACTGGAGTGAAATACCACAGAGGATACTAGGTGGGGAGGGGAGGGCAAGAAGAGGGAATACAGCTGGATGGGAGTGCGGTAAAGGCAGAGAGAGAGAGAGAGGGAGAGAGAGATGTAGGTGAGAACACATGAGTAGATGAAAAGAGTTTGAAATGTATATTAACAGGCTGCGGTAATGACTCTTGCATTTAATTTCAGCGTAATAAGCAGCAGATACAGCAGCAGATGTACAGAGGAAGTGCAAAGAAGCAAAAAAAAATATTCCAAATTTGTTGAAAGTATTTCAGGTATTTCATATTTATTTAGTCTGCTTGAAACTGAGACTGTTTGCACCACCAGTGCCTTAGCTGAGCCATACAAGTACCCAGATGGCTGGTGTAAATCTGTGGGAGAAAAACGGGAGAAGGAAGAAGCAGTCAGGAGGCATTTCACAACACAAGGAGCAGTGAGGAGGAAGAGACAGTGGGTGTAGGCCCAAAAAAGGGACGACAGAAAGACTGATGTAATAGGGGGAGGGGGGGATCGTGAAGTGATAATGCCACTGCGTCGGCCTGATAAACAGTGTAATTCAGCCACCTGCTGAACTCTCCCATTCACCAGCTCTCTCAACATAAATAACCAGCCATTCCAGCACTTAGCTGCAAATGTCAGCCCTTGTGGGGGTCTGTGCCCGGGCATATGTGTAGTGTGTGTGTGTGTGTGTGTGTGTGTGTGTGTGTGTGTGTGTGTGTGTGTGTGTGTGTGTGTGTGTGTGTGTGTGTGTGTGTGTGTGTGTGTGTGTGTGTGTGTGTGTGTGCGTGCGTGTACGTGTGTGTGTGCGTGTGTGTGTGTGTGCGCTCACCCTGCCCCCTGCTGGTTATTGTGGTGAACCTCAACTGGATATGAGAGATATCAAAGGTAGAATCCCCGATATGGCCTGTAGCATCTTGCTGCCTGCACTCTCTTTCTTTCTCTGTGTGTGTGTGATGATGACACACATCAAGCTGCTACAAATCTGCAGTCATTGCTCAAACTGCTGCAGCTCGCTGCACCTTCATGACCCCCTACAGGCCAAACGCTGCTACTGCATTTATCCCTGCACAGACCGAATTACAGTTTTCATTTCATTCATCTACTGTAATAAAAGTAAATGAATGTCATTTACTCTCAAGAGTCTAATAGTAAAGTCGGGTGTGTGAGGTGAATACCAATAAGGGATTTAAGTAATGTGAATCTAAGTGTACGACACACACTTAGTTATACGTGAAGAAATTATAAACTCAAACACAGCATTCCCTATGTTTCTCTTCTTGTCAGTGCCTCTTTTGCTTTTCTTCCTCCTTTATCTCTATCTTGTTGTTCCTTTCATGTGATGTGTATCTCCCTCTTTCTTCATCTCTCGGTCTCACAGCTTCAATTTCAATTTGCTGTATTGGCGTGACATGTGAAATGCATTTCTGTTGTCAAAGCAAACAGAGGAGAGTGGATAAAAGAAAATGGAACAATGAAAATATCTTTCTTTCTATCTATCTATCTATCTATCTATCTATCTATCTATCTATCTATCTATCTATCTATCTATCTATCTATCTATCTATCTATCTATCTATCTATCTATCTATCTATCCATCTATCTCAGGTCTACCGGCTGCCTCCCGACCTGCGTTCACTCGCTCCATCTCAGTGACAGACGAGCGTTCCCTGATGAAGATGGGAGTGAAGACTTTGGCCATGTCTGACTCCTCTGCCTCTACTGTGCCACCCAGTCCTGTTCGCCTACACTCCACCCCTGAATGAAGCCTTTAACACGCACGCACGCACACACACACACACACACACACACACACACACACACACACACACACACACACACACACACACACACACACACACAAACAAACAAACACACTCACACACACACACACACACACACAAGCCCCAATCCACCCATCAATTTAAATTAAACTTTATTTCAGACACACAGGTCCATAAACACACACACACACACACCCACACACACACACACACTCACACACACGCACACTGTACAGTGCATACAGAGAAACCAATTTCAAACAGTGACATAAACTTCACCCTATATTTGCTGAGAAGATCAGCGCCACTTTTATATCTGTCTGTTAAATATACAGCTACATCCAGGAGCTGGTTCACCTAGCTTATTTTTTTAAGGTAAAATGACACAGGGTATGTTGTAACTTCTTATTATATTGCGTAAAAAACACCTTATAATTTTTTTATATGCTAGTTTTTATTCAGATAGCTATAACAAGTAAGATATAATGTTTTAAAACATCGTCTTTAGTTGTACTGGTGGGCGGTTTTTGGAACCATTATTAGACAGTCATGCTAGCTGTTTCCCCGTTTCCAATCTTTGTGCTAAGCTCAGCTAACTGGATGCTGGTTCAATATTTACCATAAAGATATGAGAGCTGACTCCCCGGCATGACAGGAAATGTTCAGAATAATTTTCTAAAATGCCCCCTTAACACTATGATAGAAATATTTATCTGTTCTTTGCAAATTATGTTTTCTCTCTCTTCACTGTATGTTAAAACCGTCCAATTGCATGAGAACACACAAACACTAGTATGTGCCTACTCAAAGACAATTTCTACTGTTGGTTTTTTCGAAAAAATTAAAATACTTCCAGTGTCTCCAGAGGCTTGTAAACGCTGTGCATTTCAGGGATAGCTCTTAGTTCTCAGCCATATTGCAGCTCACCGACCACCAGCAGATTGTTTCCCAGCCCTCGGCCAGCATTCTACAGACAGATGCATAAGGAGTTTAATAGAGTGGATCTAATGAGAGGGCAGAGGAGAACGGGGGAAGTTGCCAATGCTATGGATCTGTCTCCGTCTCCACCTCAGCCAATACAGTAGGTCACAGAGCAGTGAGGTGTTGTATTGGTTCCTTGATCGCTTAGCTGAGAGCTGCATATGGGTCAAGCCAGGGATAAACTTCAATTTCATGTCAATAATGAGAGCATTTATAAGAAGATTAGCTTCATTTTTTATGATCATTTAGAGGAAAATGGGTTATAATCAGGGATCAATGGTGATCACAATCAATGGATCACTTTTCTGTTGTCTTGTTTATAAAAGCATTTAGTCTGAATGACGTATAAAACATACTCATGTGGAAAATGTATGTTGAAATTTCACTGTATAGTATTTTGTAGATGATGTTCATTAATAAATGCAATTTTTTTTTAAGTGAGACGATTCAACAGTGTCCATATATCGTCATAGATACGCTAAAAAATAATTGACTCACTGCACACATTATCAACTGTGTTTGATCAGTATTGGCCTGTAAAAACGGCCCTGCTACTGCCACATCACAGCACTCGCATGTTATCTACTACTCACTAATTTCACACTATAGTGTGCCATGTGGAACTGGCTCCAGCATCACTGGACATGAAACGAGGCAGCCACTTGGTGCAGCCTGGTCTGACTGTGTAGCTCCTGGCAGTTTTTTCTCTGCAAGACAACGGGGGAGAATAATGAATCTTTAACAGATGCTGCGTTGAGAGTTGAGCGTGTGAGCATGTCTTGTCATCATTGTATCGCTTTATTGTTCAAGACTTCAGGACAAAAGCACAGGCTTGTCACAGAGGGACCTGAAAGTTCCTGTGACTGACATGGCAGCCTGCTTCAAATGGTGTAGTAAATAGCTGGCATTATGGGACTCATTATGGCTTCTTTTATCCATACAAATCAAGAGCCAGCATGACAATTTGTTATTATCTTCCCGACAAAGGGCTTGCAGACGAGCTTCTGCATACACACACAAACAGATAAATACATGCATGCCAAACTCTTTCTCTCAGTGTCTCTTTTTACAGTAACAGCATGAGGCTGATATAAAAGAGCAAACGCAAGACAGCCAGGAGTGTTCACAAGTGCTGCAGCGAGAGCACAAAGTGCACTGCATCAACATTACCTCTTTCTATTTTACCTCTAGTCTCTCCCATTACATTTGTTCTCATTATTGCCATATTCACTATGCTGCTCCACTTCTACTCCTTCCCCTCTGTCCTCCTCCTTTATCTCTCTCTCTCATTCTTGAAATTTCCCTTCATCTCCCTTTTTCTGCTCCTTTTTATGTGTGTGTGTCCTCATGTTCATTCCTCATGTGGGCCTCTAAAGAGGATTTACTATGTTCATTATATGGAAATGTCCTCCATGGTACATTATCATAGATCCTGACCCTATATAGCGCTGAATCATCCTGCTATTCCCAGCTGGCTCCTCAGACCCCACATAATGCATTGTAGAGGAAAGACAGGACGCTCTCCAAAGCCGCAACCAACCAGCTGCACCGCATTCACCTGCACTGTATTGTACAGTTACTTTCATGTGAAACCTTGAGATGGACACTGTCGGAGCCATAATGGGAATATAGAAATAATAATTGTTATGGCTATGGTAAAGTTGAGTTGATATTCTGTCTGGCTCCCCCTGTAGGCCAGGGTTATTATTGTATTCATTCACCTAATGAAGGGATTTAAATCACCTGGTTGCATGTGAATCAGATGAGTGAGACGGGGAAGCGGGACAGTTTTTTGACCGCAAATCACAAATCGCAAATGTTTGTATCAGAGTATAGCGAATTAAGAACTTTTGTTTGAAGCTTTGCCTAATAAAGCACTTTTGTTTAAACTTCAATTCAGCGATTGCTTTGTTTTGATTTTCGATTGCGCGTCATCTACCCCGCTCCTATAGTGGCTTACAATCTCTCACAAAAAGGCCACTATAGACACCTATGCACACAAAAGAGGGACAGAGGACGAAAGGGAAACAAATAATTTAAAAAATAAAGGAAAGAAACAAAAATGAAAACTAAAGAACAAAATGTAGATAGCCAGACAGTTTTAACGAGCAATATGTTGATCTTAAGTCAGTTTATCCCAGTAAATAAGAACTAAAAGAACAAAATACATGTGTGTGAATATATATTAATGTATGTGTATGTGCGAAAATGTAATAAAATTAAATAAAACCTTACTGTCCATTGTATGCCACTGGACCTGTTTAATAAATAATTAGGCTACAAGAAAAAAGTGTGTGTGTGTGTGTGTGTGTGTGTGTGTGTGTGTGTGTGTGTGTGTGTGTGTGTGTGTGTGTGTGTGTGTGTGTGTGTGTGTGTGTGTGTGTGTGTGTGTGAGAGTGTGTGTGTGTGTGTGTGTGTGTGTGTGTGTGTGTGTGTGTGTGTGTGTGTGTGTGTGTGTGTGTGTGTGTGTGTGTGTGTGTGGACATATTTTATCCTTTAACCTTAATGGCATTTTGCCTAACCACACTGATGTACGAGCTCCTCCTCCAGATCAATACACACTCTCCATTCACTAGACAAGACAGTAATGCAACTGCCTCATTTGTTTGACGATGTGTGTGTGTGTGTGTGTGTGTGTGTGTGTGTGTGTGTGTGTGTGTGTGTGTGTGTGTGTGTGTGTGTGTGTGTGTGTGTGCATATGTGTGCACTTGTGTATTTGTGTTGATGTTTTTAAACTGCTCTCCATTTTCTGGATGTGCAGTATCTTTATCTCAACCGTTAAAGGAGAGTGACCATTAAGCCACATAGTTTAGCATGTCACAAACTTAATCACTAAGTCCATATGCCAGCATTGATTTAATAAGTGTTCAATGTGTGTGTGTGTGTGTGTGTGTGTGTGTGTGTGTGTGTGTGTGTGTGTGTGTGTGTGTGTGTGTGTGTGTGTGTGTGTGTGTGTGTGTGTGTGTGTGTGTGTGTGTGTGTGTGTGTGTGTGTGTGTGTGTAATACCCCTGCAGTCTTGGAGTGGGGTTTATAACTTGACGAAACTCACAAGCCACATCAACTAGCTCTGATGCATGTGATACATGTGTGAGTAACCATTTATTTAGCTAACAACACATAACAGCACATAACAGTCATTAGCAGGAGCCGTTGACGCCCCCTTTCAGGCCACACACACACACACGGAGATACCCAGCGTATGAACCATAAAATAGATCGCTAGTATGTAGGCTAGCTAATCATTTTGCATTTCATGATAGCAACGCTAACTTAAAAAAATAAATAAGGTAATGATAAACCATATTATGGACCTGTGTGTCTGAAATAAAGTTTAATTTAAATTGATGGGTGGATTGGGGCGTGTGTGTGTGTGTGTGTGTGTGTGTGTGTGTGTGTGTGTGTGGGTGGGTGTTTAGCATGAGCTCAAAAACCTAATCTAATATTCAATCTATTTTTTTTACTTTTAGGAGATTGTTGAGCCAAACATTGAAAAGGCATCTACCTCTGTCTCCTCTCCTGTGCCATCTGCCTGCTCTTCCTTTTCCACGGCCACCTCAAGCCCCTCAACTTCTCCACCAAAATTGAAAAAAAAAAAAATCCAATCCTATTTTGGAGTTCCTTGCTGAGGAAAGCTCCAAGAGCAAAAGCGCCACGAAGCAACTGAGGAGAAGACAGAGCGCTTTTTAAGATTGTTTGAAAGGATGATAGAACAAATGATACATTCTTGTATTCCTGCACTTTGTATATATTTATTTATTTATTTATTGTCCCTTTTACATTGTTGTTACGGCTTCCGCCTTGTTTTATCTCCTCCTCTTCCCTCACTTCACTCTCTCTCTCTAGCAGGTGTCCTGAGTCAGCCTGATTAAGGGGCAGGTGCTCCGGTGGAGCTTAAAGGCGTGGGGCAGGGGTGAAAAAGAGAAATGGGATTGGCCCAAAGTCTGCCTTTAGTCGAACGAGAAGATCCAATCAACATTATGAAGAGAATTAGAGAGATAATAATTCAGGATTGTTTATCTAACATGGTTATTTTCATGACTTATATATATATAAATGTGCTTAAACAAACACAACAAACTCTTGTCCAAGCATTTGTCAAAATTAACTCTGAGACTGAGAAAAAAGGTTTTTCTCCTGAATTACGTTACAGTAATATGGATGAATACAAAATGTGTTCCACAGGATACAGGTATTTAAAATAAATCCTGCTTCACTCTAAACAGTCCATAATAATGACTTAAAATAAGCAAATACTAAATACCCCAAATAGAAAATAATGATGGTATCATTTTAAAATATTAATTATGAATAAAAAATATTTTTCATATGATAAAAACACAGATAAAGTACATCCAACCAAATACCTCATTAATGTTTACATAATAAGTGTATGATATGAATTTCATACACATATCATTATGTGTCCTGTATGTAGCAAAATCACTAGTGATTTACAGTTACAGCCACTACGAGTAACTTTGTCAGTTGGCGGGCCCCTTTGGACAAAAATTGTAGTATTTTTACGTTTTCTAGCGCGTGCCGGCCGTGCGAGTGTCAAATGATTAGGACGCAATATAGTGCATGTCCGTGTGTTGTTGAAAGTGTGAGGGCACAGACTCTTTTCGGCTCCGTGAGAGCCAGTCAGTGCCACACACACCTGATTGCAATGAGTTGATGCAGTGTCACCTAACTACTCTCACGAAGCTGAAAGATTCCATGTCCTCACAGAAAGCAAGAGACGGCAGTTTGTATGGATCACAATGAGGTAATGTGTTTATGTTGTTGTAAATAATGACTATTTCAGATGAATAATGGTCATCTGATGATGGTGAAGCAAAGTAAATTTTGTTTTAGTTCCGCTCATTCATTCAGGAGTAAACACTGCAGTCTAGTTCGCTCCCGTGAAATTGTGTACACGTTGCTTGGCAACGCCCTCCTCCGTCCCGCCCGTCTATCACTCTCCCTTTTAACTTTTCTTCATTGCATTTAATATTTTATTTTTTTGATGGTTCAGCCCCGTTATCAGTCATTATGACGACAAATAACTGTCTCAAACAAGGCTCCCGCTCCCCTTCCCTCACCTGAAGGGTTAGGTTTTGTGTGTGTGTGTGTGTGTGTGTGTGTGTGTGTGTGTGTGTGTGTGTGTGTGTGTGTGTGTGTGTGTCTTTGCATGAATTCCCATAAGTGAAGTCTTGCATGAGACTAAACGGTGAGGCCAGGATGCTTGTGTTCCTTCATTAAAGTGTCAGAAATACAGTTTTTAGCCCACTCAACCACAGAAATGACTTCAAATCCTCTGTGTATTAAGCCTCACCATTGGGAACCCAATTTGTAACCTCTGCCCAGTAATACGTTAACTGGACTTTATCAGGGGACAGGCAGAGTGTAAAATTCATACAGTATCTGAGAGAACTAATTGAACCAATTAAGAAAGTGAATATGGATTACTGTGGGACAGTGAACACACACATCCCCTCTGGAATAGAGTTGGAGACCACTGCTTTCATGCGATAATGATTGTCATTGGAATTGGATGGCGTTTGTAGGGTCTTAGTGTGCTGCAAAAACAACACCCCCAGTGTCAGCTGGCTTTGCATTCACACTGATGTTTCTTCATTTCCTTAGCAGGGCTGTCTTTCTGAGCAGTAATTAATTGAATGCGGGTAAAGGCAAAGTCTAGGATAAGTGTTAAAACGGTTTCCTGCCTTGTATGCACTCTCACATCGCACACAAACACAAAGGCAGCACTCACTTTTCCCACAAACACACATTTGCTATAGGAAACAAAACCAAACCAGTATAATCAAGAAGATACACAGAAACTTGCACACAATTAAGAGCCTTGGGCACTTTATGCTTTAAATATCTTAACCAGCAAGCCCATAAAGCCTCCCGATATAATTGCCCCACCATGTCTATGAATTACACAACAGCCATTGCAGCCAGCATGCCCATATGTTTGCTAATAGGAGAGGATGGATTAGAACAGTGAGCGGAATGCATTAGAATACAATGGTATTTATTGATACAAAGGTAGAATTACATTTCCCCTCCAGGATGTACATACAAACAACAATAGTTTTTATTTTATTGTGAGCAAAGAACAACATAAAACAAATGGCAGGAGACACTTCATAAGCCATAAGAACAATATGATATAATATTAAAAAGAAGCTCCAAAAAGCAACATCACTGTAAAGAGATACTTGTTCTGAAACAAAGGCTGCTTAATAGGCTGCATGGACAATGAAACATATTGTTCTGAAACTAAAACACTGTTTCAAACCTAATCTCATTTGATTGACTGCCAGTTTTAACCAACGTGGCTTGGGGAAACCTCCTTGGATATCTTGCCTCTACTGTAATTATGTCAGTAAATAAGTGTATGTACGTTTATTTTTATTTTTTTATTTTTTTTAGATCATATTTTCTGCATTTTCATACTTTTTTTGAAAGCCCAGTATAGATAAACAGGGAAGAGAGGGGAGAAGACACAGCAACGGGTCTAGGCCAGAATCATAACCGTGAAAAGGACTTGACCTTCATGGTACACACTCTGTAGGTGAGCTACTGGGATGACCCCATTAGTTAGTTTATCTTATCAAATAATATTGAAAAATAAATCAGATTAACAAATACAGCTATTTTTCAAAAACACAGTTTTAAAAATTGTATATTTGAATATGTGAAGCAAATGTTTGAGGGGAACAAGTATTATTTCCTTAGCATGTAGCCTAATTAAGATATTAATGATTTGATGCCACCATTCAAAAATAATATATGATAAAAATGCATTTTAGATAACAGATGAATACAAGCAAAAGTCCCCAGTTGTTGTATATGCGGAACATGTTAGAACATGCTTTTATGAATGGTCGCATGGTGGCGCTATGGCTAACATGGTCCAAATGTGAACAAACGTTTACATCTTTAAGTATTTTATTTGAGATTTATGATTTTAAGCACTCTCCCATAGTATGCCATTAAAAGAATATGCGTCCCTATACAGTTGTGTGTCTGACTCAAAGTCACAGGCTATGTTGACAGGTTGCTCCTGACTGATTGCACTCTGGGAGATAAAAGACCGCAGGTTGATTCTTCAGTGCCAGTTTAGTATCACAGTGAGTTGCCAGTCGACTTGTATTGCAGTGTATTTCACACTGCTCATATGTAACTTTTGACCTATCTAAAATTAGTAATTTTGTTGTCCATGTTGTCTTTACTTTTTGTTGCTTCTCCATTGAGCACCCAGGCTTGTAAACAGAGGCTTTATTTATTTTGCTGAGGACCTACAGTACGTATATGGGGACTTGGCTTCCTGTTTACTGCAACCTGTTTTTGGTTGAGGGCCAAAGGACAGAACTGGATTCGTCACTAAATGTTTGTTCTTGCATTTTTTACCAAACAGTACATTTATTATTTACTTTCTCCCATTTATAGATTTTTAACATTTTATTTAAAATCCGGACAAGATTTTGGTGTCAGGGCTTTAACATTTGTATTAAATTAAGAATATAAAGCATTTTATTGCTCACATAATTTTTCTTTGGCTGTAAATGCTTTTGTATGAAAGACTTGTTATCATGTTTCAGACAGTTTTAAATGTGTGTAACTGTATATTTGTGTGTAGTATTTGGGGATGCGATCTGAGAAGAAAAAAACAATGCAATCCTCTGAAAAAAGAGAAGTCTTAGACAATATGGTAATAACTACCCAAGTCTAAAATCCATATAAACGCCCACATGCTATTTATTCTCCTGCTGCTCACGTAACATCTATTACAACATTCCATAGCTCTAGGCCAATCTTTCCTCTTGTCGTTTTCTTCTAACCTTATGTCTTTCACTCGCTCTCATCTGCACTCATTTCCAACTTTGCAGTGGCACTCTGTTTTATTTCCAAATCAAAATAATGAAATGGATCTTCACTGAGGTGATTTCGTAGCAAGTGAAGAGGGGGCTGTCATTACTGCATCATGCCGAGGGGACGAAGATGGAAATGAAAAACAGGAGGAAGGAGGAGGAAGTGAGGAGAGACACAAATCAAAGAGACCCGGCTGACTGGCTTACTTTTATTTCAAGTTCCAGCTAGATCTATAGCAACCGCCTTAAGGAAAAAACCTGCCCTTGAATAGTCTTGCACTTTCACAAGTCATCCATCTGTGCTGTTCAGTGGATTGCAGGAGTTTGTTTGTCATGGAGTGTTGACAATTTTACCAATGGATTTCTCCCTGTGTCATTGTTGAACAGTCATGCAAAATTCAAAGCATTATTGATTAATCAATATATATATATATATATATATATATATATATATATATATATATATATATATATATATATATCAATTCACTTAAAGGCATACTTAGCTATTTAATCTTAAACACTTAAAGTCAGCTAATATACTCATCACCCGCTACCTGTCCGTTGTGTGTGCGCAATAAAAGAAAGTCGGTTGTTTACACATAGCAGCTGCTACGCTAACGGTGGTTTAACATTTATATTAATCGTGGCCAGAACATCACTGACTGACGGGCCGGGCCTGAGCTCTGAGCATCAAATATCAACGCTGTTAGTATAGACATTAACAGTCGTTCGCCAAGCGTTCGCTGGAGGTTGCCTAGTATGCCTTTAAAACTAAAAATGTCAACTTCATGGTGACATAGGAAACCCCAACAGTTTACCTTGAACCCGTGTCTGTGCCAAATTTCATGGTAATCCATTTTGTAGATATTACAGTCTTAACTAATAGTCGACCAATAAACCAGTGAGATGGCATGACTTCAAAATTATTCAGAAATACAATTTGCAGCTGCAAAAGCTGCTCTGAAGGGTTTGTCGTTGCTGAGGATTATTTTTTACTATGGATTTCTTTTTCACTAAGCCACATTTGTTGAAAACAATTTATTGGAAAAAACGAATGTTGCATTTTTAAAAAATAACTGAAATTTCTCTGAAATCTCCAAACTTATTGGGGTGAAATTAAGCGTAAGTGCGTCTGTGAGCCTCTGTTACTGTGGGCCGCTGCTTTGTGTTGTCGTGTCTTCCTGCTTCACAGGCCCATTATAGAGACATCAGGGGAGTTACAGAGGCCGATAGAGACAAACAGGTCACCCTTACCTGGGCTGCAGGATAAACGATTTCCCCTCCACCACAGTCCTACCTCCCTTATTTTCTCTTTCTTTTAACCTTATCCCTCCATTCATTCCTCCATCACTTCTCTCTTTCTCCTCTTTGCCATCTGACTGGTTCTTTCCATCCTCTATTCCTTTTCCTGCCCGCCCTCCACCACCCCTCTCCCCATCTAAACCCCATTTACATGCCCCATCCCTCTCACCAACCCATAACAGAATTAATATTAAAAAGATAGCTGTGTGCGTGTATGTGCGTGTCCTGCTTGGTTAGAGGGACAGATACATAAACGCACAGTGATGAGAAGAGGACACCGTGTACATTACAATGACCTTACTTGCAAAGCTTTGCCTCATGTACAGCAAGCATGTCCTTGGTGCAAACACCATAACAGCTCCGAGCCACAGACCACAACGGGGTAAACAAACACACTGCCTTGCGCACTAACAAGCATGTTTATTGACTATTTCCTCTCACTCTCTCTTCCTGCAGCAGCCTTGTGCGCTCATTATCAACCCTTAAAAAAAAAATCTATTGTTTGCTTTCTTTGCATTAAGCAGAAAGTGAAACCAATATTCCATTCTTGTAGTGTGTTGTTTCAGCCTAGTATAACACAGCTGTTTTAGCTGTGACACCTCAGTCAGGTGGAATAAGGAGAAAAAGAATGTGCCGGCAGCACGTTCCTCTTTAACCGTCATAGAAAGGGACAAATGGTGTCAGACTCTGTTGCCACTGCTTCAAAGATGCACATGTCCTTTTAAAAAGCCCTGGAGCTATGGCATTTAACATTAACACAAGACAGGTGTCGTCATGCATTCAGCTCTGTGTCACCGGTGAGTCCTTGCCTATTTATGCACGCAATCTCATCCGCTGATGTATGATCACATGCATACTGTATGTGTGAATGCATATGCGTGTGTGTGTGTACGTGCGTGCGTGCGTGCGTGTGTGTGTGTGTGTGTGTGTGTGTGTGTGTGTGTGGGTCTGTGCTACCATGGCATAAATCATTGGAGCTGAGCAGGGGGCTGGTGCTGCTCTCTCCATCTGTCTCTGTCTGCAGGGGTGAGGTATTTTACACTGATGATAGGGCGAGCAGAGGGAGGCGAGAAATAGTGAGCCATGCTCGAGTCGTGTGGGATGGACAGAAAAATAAATGCTGTGATAAAGAAGGGCAGTGAACGGCGTCTGCATCAGACTTGGGGGAAGGAATGCGGCGAAGCCTTCAGTTCACATAATGTGCATCTCTGCAGGGCCTGTTACTCACTACCTAAGATGTGCTCCTGTGAAATAGACTCTGTTATCCGGTGCTGAAAAAATAATGCTTCTCATTTGATGTCTCTGCATGCAGTCTTCCTCTCCTACGCAATGATCTCTGGATACATATGAATGAATGTGCATTGAAAACAGAAGCTCGACATCTGTTTGGTTATTTTTTGGTCAATAATATGAACACATTAGGGCTACTACTGGGCTACATATCTTGTTCCATCTACAGGAAACACAATTTGTAGGAGCTAGGAACTGGCTCCATCTGTGGGAGAGAAAATGACTGTCCACTTTTTACCTCGCTTCCATCAATCCCGATCAACTCTTCTTAACAGGATAAAGCGAAGCAGAACAGCCCTTGAACCAATGTATCCAGTACTTCCTAATCAGGTGAAATACCGCAGAGTGCATGGGTTCTAGCTGCTGCATATAGCTTGTACCGCCAGAGTGTCCTTGAGCAAAGCAATGAATCCCTAAAATAACAAGACATTGTTCCCAAATAAACCCTGCAGTCAGTGGTACCTGCAGAGAGATGGCGACAATATAACAGAGAATACAACAAGCTCACGTGCAGCTGCTGTGCACATCATGCAGCTTTGACAGCAGCGCCTCTGGACTGTGCCTCGTTGAGCAGCCTCTGCCCCAGCTATAGCCGTGAGAAACTGAGAGCTTAGTGGAAAAACAATTCAGAAACTGGAATAGGTTTTGAGCCCCCATTTATGACTCGTGTTGCATCCCTCATCCCTCCTATCAATTTGGATTACAGAGCTGTGGAGGGACTGAATGACAAAGACAGACATAAGGAGAGAGGGTTGGCACATATGGGTCTTTCATTGAAGGAGAGGGGGTCATGCTTGGTTGGCTTGCCTGTTACAAGGTGGAGGGAGCACAAGGTCTCCTGACGGACAACCAGCAGCTTGCTACAGAGCAAGATTTGGTTCTGGGTTCTGAGCTTAGCTCAAGCATGGCAATCTCTCCTTGGAAGCATTCTGGAGGGCTTAAAGATGCCACCATAGAGCAGCAACACTGTGGAACGAACGGAGCCATGCCAGGTTATCTTGCACAGACTCAGAATTGGCAACTGAACACAACATAGTAACACTCTTGCATGATTGTTGCCGCGAGCCATGTAGCCTGGATACATGAAGGAAGTTCAACATTTTTCTGTTGCTTAGGCAGGGGGATATACAGTACACCACTCACATACTCTATCTGTACACTTAATGTGAAGCTTCTACAAGCAAATGTTAGAAAAGCATAGCATAAACAAACTGAAATAAGGCTACAAAAAACTAGCCATGGCTGAACACACACTAACAGTCTCTCATGAAGTAAAGTAAAGACAATTTCATAAATGAGAAAAAGAAGTACAGTATAGGAATTATATAATCATCAGTGCACAGATTGGCATCAAAATAACCGAGGATACATTCTTTAAGTCAATATTCTGAAATGCCACTTGGTGAGGTGAAAACCTTGACCCGGCCGTCCCCCGGGCTGGACATGAAGCTTCGCCGGAATAAGGCGATTGTGCTGCACTCTGAGCTCTTGCAGAACGCCCATCACCTCGTTGAAGTTACGTCATTGTCGCATCACCTCTGCTGTGTAATCCGGGGAAATAAGAACCTTGTTACCTTTGTAATCCAGCTGTCGCTCCCTCCAGAGTCGCAGGATGAGCTCCTTTTCTCAGTAGAAGTGGACCAAAATCTGCCTTCTGCAAGGCAGCTTTCAAATTCAGATGGCTGTCTCCCCTCCTCTCCTTCAGGTATTCCAATGATCTTAATATTAATACGACGCAACCTACCTTCGAGGTCATCCCCCTTGACTGCTTTCTCCAGGCTGCCAACTCGGCTCCTGTGATCTAGCACCTGCTCCTCCATAGTGTCCACCCTAACAGCTTGCGTTGAGAATTCTTCAACGTCTGAAGTGTCTTATCCAACTTATCAAATCTGTTAAAGTGTTTAAGGATCATGTCAGAGACCTTCGACCACATTAGAGGCAAATTGTCCATTATGTCAACTGTAGCTTCTTCATAGCTGCAGCTAGCATCGTCAGATGCACCGTTAGCACCCTTAGCATTAACTGAGGCTGGTTGTGGCGAATCTTTCTTGGTTTTCTTACCCATCGTTGATGCGTAAAGTTACCAAAGTAGCCCATACTGTCCCAGAGAGGTTGTCAAGATAATTAAAAGTGTTGAGAGACTGTTAAAATATTGAAATATAGCTTGGCAAGGAGGAGCCTCTTAAAGCGCAGGCTCAGTCCGTCTTCACATTGATCTAAATTTAAGAAGTAAAACCAACACTGCAGATGATATCGGTGAAAGGGATTGCCACACCTTGAGCACACATGATGTAGTTCATGATATACAAGCAAGTTATATGCACAAACAGAAACTGACATATGTAACAAGGTCGATCTAATCTCTGAGTGCCCGTTGGTATGCATAGCATATGGAATAAGGATGCAGGGGGGAGTCGATTCCTACAGTTCTCCTACAGTGTGTATGACCTTGGAGGGATAGGAGGCCTTACATCCTCATTAACATGGATGAAGCATGGCCACAGGGTGAACACACCTACCAGCTCACCCTGATTTCCTGCAAACTAATAGAGGAGGTATCACCCATACACAAACACACTTTAATACTTGCACACACACTCAAACAATCAGCCAGGCATGCACTAACCCACAACATCTATTTTTCATTATTACAATGCAATCAGCTGGAGGCAAGGTTGGGCTGTTTTACACTGCAGCTGCACAGAGGCTGAGTGTGTGAGGTGGCGGCTGTCATTGACACTTGGTCCTATACATGAGTTGTTACTAAACAAGTACAGGAAAGACCCAGCGAGGAGCAGAAAGGTGGTGTCAAACGCTGACGTCTACGCATCCTGCACTGGAACCCTTGTTTTATTTTATTTGACTGTAGTCAAAAACTCTCAGGAGGACTATTCTACATTTCAGGTGCAGGCAGTATAACAAAGCGCACAGTTTGGATCAGACCAGTTTGTATCATGTCTTGTCTAATTTAATGTCTTGTCCTGGACAAATCCATTATATGTCCTCCATTTTCAGTTATGTACATAAACCCAAAATAAAATCCTAAATTTAAAAAAAGTAAAACATGTCTAACTTACTGATTTACAGTAGGCCCGTCAGATGCCCTGAAAGTTTCAAGTGTAGAGGGCCACTTAAAAATGTGCTTTTGCTAAATATTTACACAGAAGTGTCATGGCAGGGCTGTGAAAACAATAGCTACAGCACTTGGTATTAAACATTCATTCATTTAAAAAAAGGAAAAAAAAACAGAACAATGCAGTAAATAGAGACAAGGGGACACAAAATGATTGTGTCCTCTGCCAGGAAAATTGTGAAAACAGACAATGAGATTGACAAAAGAGAATTAATCTGGCAAGAAAAGCTTTATATAATGTATATTTTCCACATTCATTTTCGTGAAAAGTTTGGACCAAGTAGGGGAGAACGGGGTAATGTGAGACACTTTTTACATTTGCTTCCCTCTAAGGGAGCTAAAATGATTTATCAGTCAAATTTACACATTTCCCATTAATTCAGGATGTTTCATAGAAAAGGGCATTAGCAGAATTTATTCATGACAAAGGGCAGCGAAAATATGATTGTTTTAAAAAAAGTTGTCTTGTGTCTCAGTTTACCCCAGCTATGGGGTTAACTGAGACAGACCAGAGAAATCAAGGGGGTAAACTGATCCACTTACTTTTTCCACTCTGAAACTACCATAACAACAAATGTTGTAACAGTTACAATCCTGACAGCTAGCTTGAAAACCAAATATTCCGAAACTAATGTCGGACGAGTAACAGAATCATAGGGTTTGGTCAATTAAGAAAACATTTTTCTAAACACTTGAAAGTAACTCTGATCAAATACACCATATAATTCATATTCAATAATTAACATTCAAATGACAGATAGAACCAGTTAGATTAAAACACAGTCTGGGGGTCAGAACACAGGACGCTTAGAGCCAGCTAGTGTCTGGGGGTCAGAGCAAAGAACAATCAGAACCAGCTAGAACAGCCTGGAACTCAGAACACAGGACTAGACCCAGCTGACATTTTCCATCTTTGATTAATATTTTTCTGCATTTGTTTTATTGGGATCATTCATTGAATAAAGACATATTACTTAGAGTCTATTGGTGTTAAAGGTCACTCTCCTGTCCCCCACATAAATATGTGCAAAACCATGCCCTTGCTGACACCCCTTCAACCATCAACCCCCACCTCCAGCCCACATTGTCTTTTGTCTTATTCAAACTAGTCACCTTGCTACCTCAAATATAATGGATTCATTAAAAGAGGGCACAGACACTGTCACACTTAACCCCACAGCATTTGTCTCACTTTACCCCACTGCCACAATTTGAGAAAAAACTACCTCTCTCTGCAGATCAGGCTAATCTTCAGTTATCATCATCACATGGTTTCATATGTTGGTAGTTCATCAACATGTATGATAGAAGTTTTTCTACCTGAATCAATTTGCTTTGGCACAACAATTGATTAAGTTGACAGCAAGAAAATGTACTTTTACATGCAAAAAATACATTGTTGTTACAACATCACCATGAGGTCCTCTCTTTCATGGCCAAGGGGAAATGAGAGGGGCTTGAAAACATACAGTATATCTCACATGACCAAAAATGTGTTCCATTGCCTAGATACATGGGGTGTCTCACATTACCCGATGGCTCACATTCCCCCGTTCTCCCCTACTATTGATGATTTTATGGTTGCATTATGTTTGGCACCATTTAAGATGTAATGGGCACCAATATTTCCTCACTCACACATCTCCAAAGGAAAAGTGATTTTGAATGCTCCTTTACAGACATTTCTGAATATTTTTCTTTCATCATTGTTATGCAGAGCAAGTTGACAAGAAAAACCTCAACACATGAATTAAGGCAGAATGACCTCTGAGAATACACAGAACTAACGTGCATCTTTTCCCCCGTCACTGATGCTGAAACAAAATGCAAATGTCCAAACCAGTTTCTTTCTTTCTTTCTTTGGAAACAAAATTCCTGTTTGCTCGGGTTTTGTCAAACTTGCTTTTTATCATGTTAAAATATTCAAAGGTAAGCTTCTTAGGCTTTTATATTGTAATAAACCATAATAATGGAAAATAGTGTCTATATTTATCCCATGCTAAGTCTACAGCATGCTAGTAAGATATCCAAGACCGGGATACTTACCACAAGCCCTCGGGGGTACTTTTTTTTATATAGAAATTGGTACAAGGCAATGTGTACGCAGCACAGCAGAGTCGTTTTGGGCTGATAGTATATGAAAAACTGTAGCAGCGAGCGATAAAAATGAGACACAAAATCTCCAGATGATCCTCATATTCCTCTGCAAATCATAAGCAAATTTCAATAAAAACTCAGACTGATTTATGCATCACTAGGGAGAAGCCGTCCCATACATACTGTATATAATAAAGTACTGTTCATAGAATTCAAACATTACTTGCTGTATTTGTACAAACTCCACTTCCTGGGTCTATGTTGCAGTAGAGCGCTGGAGTCTTAATTAAGTCTTTATGAAGAGTTCATGAAGTCGGTGGGTTTTGGGATTACAGTTGGACTAGAAAAGTGTTAAATTAGTTAAGCTTCATCCCACAGGGTAGTGCCCCTAAAACACTGACTGTCAAAATGCTTTGTTGGAGTAGTTGAGGCTCTTGCTATTGTGGCAAAGGTCATTTTCATCCCCAGTACATCAGCAACATGTCTACTCGCCCGTTTTGTGGCTGCACATATCAGAATAATGCCACATTGAGTTAGCCTCGACAATGAGGCTCTTTTCTTCCTCTTTTTTTTCAACTAAGAAGAAGCCTAAACATCTGTGGCACAGAAAGCCTTGTTTTGTTGCTAATTAGTCCAATTAGACTCCCCCATCTCACACAGTTTTAAACAAAGACAAGCAGCAGCTCTGCTCATCTTAACCAGCCCTGCAGTTTGATGTGTGGTAGTAGCGCTGAAAAAAGCCGCAGAAGCCTCTAGTTACAGACACAGAGACAGGCTACTTTAAACACTTCCAGGGCATCCTTGCTTCACAGGATAAAACTGCACCCTGTCATGTCTTTTGAAATATTCTGTGTATGTCCCCTTCAGCAAGATTTTAGCACAGAAGCGTTGTTTCGTGCTGTGGGAGTCAGGCAGCTGTTGGGAGGTAAAATTCCCACAGCCGTAATTTTATGATTAGCGATGCTAAAGGGCACGTTCCAGTCATGTGTGCTGTGTGATAACAGATTTCACGAGGAGGTGTAAATGAACCAGTTAGATACAGTTGAACTGAGAACAAAAAGGGAATTAGTTATTCTGAACAACAGAGGAAGAATTAATCATTCCTCAACAACAGACTCTTTACAGATGCAGATTATCATTATAAATCAGCCCACATATTTTTCTGAATTATTTTAGTTTTAGAATAAATACAAAATACTTTTTGCAAATGACATAACTAGGTACAGTAAGACGCTGCTGATATGTGAGTGCCTGCATTATTTCTACCAATTATTTCAAATATTTCCTTCCAATTAGGGCAGAGCAGCAGTAATAATTTTCTCTTATTTATTTATTTTTGTTTCAGATTATAACATCTCTGTGGTTTCATTGAAGGTCCATGTTTTCTGTTCCAAGAAATATGAGAAATAACATTATCCAGGTTTATCATCATCTGCCACTATGTTTTGTACCAATAGAGAGAAAAATCAGTATTATGCAGGAGGGTTTGTGTGTGTGTTTTTCATGCCACTGTTTCCTGGTTCAAATCGGAGTACTCCACAAATAAATTAAAAAGGTGACAAAAAGCATGACTGGATCATTTATATGAACGTATACCACCAAGCCAACACAAGCTAAAACAAACCTTTCAATCACACCAAAAAGTGAAACATTGACCAAGTCATAACTCCAACTTACACAATCATCATCTGTCCTCAAGACTGATCAAGTGGACTTGTTCTTCATTAATGTGTCAGGGCGTCTGTGTTCATGCTTCACTGAGGCAGCCGACCAAACTGCTTTTTCAAGCAAAAAGAAAACTTTAGGTGAAAAGACGACTCAGTTTAGAGTGGTCGAAAATGTACTGAAAATGTTTTGAGGACTCGGTGGACAACACCATTTAAAGTTTAAAGCAACTCTATGAACTTAGCTTTAAGCGTCTTTGAGCTCATAGATTTAACGGCTCAAATCTTCAAGTTTTCGTTTTGTTTTTTAGTAAGTACTACATAGTTATGCATTACCTACAACAACGTTTTTTTTTTTTTTAGGTAACTACTACCTATTTTTTTGTTTTTTTATTAAAGGTGCTGTAAGCGGAATGGTTCTTTTAGCTAACTTCCTGTCAGTTACTGCAGCTAACAGTCCCCTCGCTCGTCCCTACGTCACCACATTAATGCACTGTGGTCTTCAAGCAGCGAGTTATCTAGCATCTCAGATCCATATGTGTGATAAAACATGATAAAACCCATCAAAACAGACATTGGGAAGGATTTTTACCTGCTCCGCCATTGTAGGCGCATAAACATTCACCCATGTGTTGCTCTGGCGTGCACCAGCAGTGAGACCATGAGTGAGACGGGTTTCGGTTTGTAGCGTTCTCTCTTGTGATTGGATATTAATTTCGGGATCCCCCGAAAATTTTATTTGCCGATTACATGCAGAGCAGCTGACTGAGAGATCGGCTTTATGAAACGCGCACATTATGTAAATGATCA
Organism: Ammodytes marinus; assembly: GCF_949987685.1. NCBI lineage: Eukaryota > Metazoa > Chordata > Actinopteri > Uranoscopiformes > Ammodytidae > Ammodytes > Ammodytes marinus. The sequence continues at coordinate 21,158,922 of NC_137217.1, read as the reverse complement.
CTGTATGAATAAAGAGCGATTTAACACTTCACATTAACATAAATAAACCGCTTACTTCACCTTTAACTACTATATAGTTATGCATACATATATATATATATACTTTTTTTTTTAGTAACTACCATTACCTAATATTTCACTAAAACAGTAACTCCAAGTCTGTGCATCAGTGACTAATCAATAGTGATTGAATCCCAGGCAAATAACTTTTCAATAACTATGTAGGAGGAAATGCATAACTATGTATTAGTTACTAAAAAGAAAAAAAACAGTGTAGCAATGTATAACTATAGTAGTTACTGAAACCAATTTAAATAGGTAATGCATAACTATTTAGTAGTTACAACAAAACATATGTAATAGGTATTGCATAACTATGTTGTAGTTGCAAAAAAAGTTGCTAAAAATAAACAAAAACCTGTGTAGTAGGTAACTAAGTTGTAGATACAAAAATAATCATATAATAGGTAACTATGTAGTAGTAGTAGTTAATACAATTTTGTGTACCTTATTGTAAACTGTTACCAACGCTTGTTATCAAAATCACTTTTTATCAAAATCAGTGAATATATCCTCACAATCCACTACATGTCCGTACTGTGTGCTTGAAAGAAAATCTGATGGTAATACACTTTTGTTTACATACAGGTTAACAGAGATACATTCAGATAACAGATACTGTGTATCAGCGTACCAAAAATCGCTGACTTCACCTTTAAGTGAATAGCACTGGTGAGCACTGACTGTGCAGCAAGTAGTACCTAAACAACATGTAAATGCTGGAAATAAAATGTGTTGGCTGGCCAGAGACACTAAACAAATGCTAATGTTGCTCTGTATCTCCTGGATGTGTAAATAGCCATTAACCATATCAAATTAAAAGGTAATTATCATCACAGTTTGTTTTCGCTGCCTCCAAGTGGCGAAATGAAACATTTATTGCAAGTTTATGTTAGTACTTCGTGGTATCTGCAGTATATATGAGGCTATGCGTCAGGAGCCAGCAGGAGTTCAGGGCCTCTCACTCTTGCGGCCCTTCAGAGAGTCTCTAATAACCACACAGCTTACATAGTAAAGAGATAATTTAATGGATTTTACACTTGGTGTTGGTAGCTGTGTAACCGAACGCTTTTTTTCTGCCTCATACTTTAAATGGAATTCATGTTAACTGAAGGCACACGCGCCACATTGCTGCTGAGAAATTAGCATCCCACTGCCTTCTCTCTCATGGTTTATAATTGCACAGCAAACCTGTGAGCGCCACATAAATCGAACCATAGCAACCTTCTGCCTGTGATCAAAGCTTACCTCAACCAGCCCCCCAACACCCAACCCCAATCCCGACCCAAGAGACCAACCGAGAGAGAGCGGTGTAAAGAGAGAGAGAGGGAGGGAACCCACACAAACCATCTCACGTCTCAGCAAGAGCTACCTGCTTTACATATGAAACACACCTTTCTCCCTTCAATTCCCATGAAATCTTGCAGGAAGCGGTTATTGCAAAGGGGGGGACGAGGAGGAAGTGAGGTGGAACGGCTAGAGGGGCCATTACAGAGGATTCCTCATTACAAGCTGGTCACAGCTTTGGAGAATTACCCCTGTGAAAACACACTCTCATCCCTGGGTGGATAAGTCAAAGAGAGTAGATTGTCTCATCTTATTTCTTCTCTTTGAGCCTGGTCTCTAGACAGGTATGGCAGGTTTAAACTTATCAACATATATGCAGCTTTAGCTCGCTGTAGAAATAGGAGGCCGGCTGCTTTAGATCTCCTTTGAGGCCTTATATTCTTGTCTTAGACTGGAAAGAAGATGGATCTTCACTACACATCTTGTTCTGTGATCAATCAATTTACTAATAAACCCACCTGATTGCAAAGCGGCAGCTTGTCTGCAGCAACGACTTCAGTGCCTCGACCACTGAAGAAAACTGGAAAATGAGAAGATTAAAAAAAGGTGACTTTCTTTAGGCATCTTCTTGCATTGCAGTTCAATGGGAGTCATTTGGCAAAACATCAGAGAGGAAAATAAATCCTTACTCATTCATCAGATACATGTGGTTCTGTTAACCCTCTATGGCATGGCATTGCCCTCAGGCAACAAACCACTATTTTAGTCATCACACATGCCCTTTAATTGAAAAAAACCCAAAACGTATTTATAATATCACCTGACATGTCTCTGTCCAATGAAATGAGGGGCAAAAGTGGGTGTGGCATTTTATCTGGGGTTGCAGCAGTCTTCTAGGAACCGAAGTTGCATGGGACACAGCGCCTCAACTTGGCAAGATGAATATCACTGCTAAATGTCTTTTGATTGCAATAATTTTATAGTAAAAAATATGGGCATGTGCACAAGTATGTAAAGACATATGTTTGATTGTTTAAAGACTAATTTTATTTTTATTTATATACTAAAACTGTGTTTTTCGGTTCGTTGCCTGAGGGCAACAATATGCAGTTAGACAACTTTTGTTCAGCATTATCACTAAGTGAAGCTATGTGCTCTCATACATAATTTTGATGATAATCAATGTTTTTTACTTTACTATTAATACTACAGGAGTGTGTCTATGTTCCCACAGCCTGATGGTCCCACATGTCTAAGTAATGTAACTACATAATAGAGAATAGTTGTGTGTGTGTGTGTGTGTGTGTGTGTGTGTGTGTGTGTGTGTGTGTGTGTGTGTGTGTGTGTGTGTGTGTGTGTGTGTGTGTGTGTGTGTGTGTGTGTGTCACTCCTATTCTAACCTATTCCAGCTGTGATGCCGGAACCTAATCGCCAATTTCTGTGGGAACATAGGGATGACCCCCTCACAACACAAACACACACACACACACACACACACACACACACACACACACACACACACACACACACACACAACAGATACACACAACCCAACACATCCACACTAACAACTCTCACACACAGATATACACAACACACACACCCATTCTCACAGCACACACACACTCACAACACAAACACCGGCTCACCCAGACACACACACACGCACAACACAAACACATTCACAACTCACACACACACAGATATAGACAACTAGACAACACACACAACGCCACCCACAAAACACACCCATTCTCACACAACACAGACACAGACACACACACACACTCATAACAGACACACACAACCCAACACACCCACACTAACAACTCTCACACACAGACCCTGTTTCCACCTGGCATTAATATGTGGTTCTGAGGAATCCGATCGTTATATGTAAATGTGATATGCTTGTTCACACCTGGCCTTAACAATGCGTCTTCTATGCGCGTTTGCGATCCGGATTCGAATTCCCCGCGCTATATGGAAATCAGCTCGTACATCATTTCCGCTTATACTGTTGTTTTTAAGCGGCGGGGGCAGCAGTGCCCCGCCCTTGCCTAGTCTGCCGGAAATAAAAGAAGAAGAAGAAGTGTTGACCGTCCACGACCATAGACATTATAAATTCCTTTATAATGTCTATGGTCACCTCGGCAAGAGTCTTGTGTTTTGGCGAAAATGTGAGCACAGCACTGTTTATTGTGTGGTGTTTTCCTCGTCAATAAATTAATCACTTGGTTACACTGTGTCCCACTGCGTAGCTGCCGCAGCCAGCACTGTTCGCTCACTGTCTCTATTATGAGTTGCACCGAGCCGTCTCTGTGTGTTTACGCCATAGTAGTAAATACACGCTCACAACAACACGGGGGGAATAAATAAAAAAGCGGCTGGTTTGACCGAGCAAAAACGAGAGACCGCTGGCTTGACCACAGTTGGTCGAAAGAATCATTTCCGCCTTGTAGTCACGTCGGCTAGAGTGAAGAGAGTCAGTGTGTTTTGGCGAAAATGTGAGCGCGGCACTGTTTATTGTGGTGTTTTTCCTCGTCATTAAATGAATCAGTTGGCTACACTGTGTCCCACTGCTACGATGTCACGAAGCTGCCGCAGCCAGCGCTGTTCGCTCACTGTCTCTATCAGTTGCACCGAGCCGTCTCTGTGCTCTCAACAACACGGGGGGAATAAATAAAGAAGCGGCTGGTTTGACCATGCAAAAACAAGAGACCGCTGGCTTGACCACAGTTGTTCCACACATAGACATTATAAAGGATCCTTTTATGTGTTTACCTGCAACGGTGCGCTTTTATGACGTGAATTGTCGCGTGAATGAGTACGAGTTTCCGCCCAGTCACTCGCCGCAGTTGAGTGGGCGGGGCCTAATGTGTATGAGATACACATACGTGTTTCCACTGTTAATGGGTATGTGGATATGTGGTCTCAAACCACCTCCGAATGTGGATAATTTCAATGCGCATTCAATGCGCATTGAGCGTGTTTCCACCTGTAGTTAGCGCGATCGGATCCTAAAAACCACATATTAATGCCAGGTGGAAACAGGGTCACAGATATACACAACACACACACCCATTCTCACACAAACCCGGCTCACCCAGCCACACACACACACACACACACACACACACACACACACACGCACAACACATTCACAACTCACACACACACAGGTATAGACAACTAGACAACACACACAACGCCACCCACAAAACACACAACACAGACACGCACTCAGACACACACAAACACACACACTCATAACAGACACACACAACCCAACACACCCACACTAACAACTCTCACACACAGATATACACAACACACACACCCATTCTCACACAAACCCGGCTCACCCAGCCACACACACACACACACACACACACACACACACACACACACACACACACACACACACACACTATTTTGATGCTCATTTTGCTTGTTTTTCTATATTCCAATTATCCTGTGTATTATAGCAAACCTTGGTGATTTTGTACCCTCATAGCACAGTGTTGCCCTGAGGCAACAAACCCAAATCTGAGTGGGGGGGTGGGGGGGTGCAGATTTTATGATGGCTATACCAACAGGGACCCCCAAGCTCCCACAAAGTGGGGTGAAATATTTTTTTCCACAAAAAATAAAAAGTCATGCCATAGAGGGTTAAGCCAAATTCCTCCATTCATTAGGAGATGACGTTCTTAGAAACGGTCGTTTGCAGGAATACAGGCAATTGCAAAACATTATGGATTAAAAAATACAGAATACAGCCGCTTCAATGCAACAAAAACACCGACCACATTTATACTTTCAAATTCAAAGTGATTTTAGGAGATATTTGGTTTTGAGTTTTCATAACAAGTTTTGGATTGATTGCCATTAAATATGTTTGATAGAGATAGCTTATCTGGGGACACAGATACATATACTCTGTGTGAATTATAATAGCTCAGTACCATCCTCTGGTAAAATTTATATATCATTTTATCTTTATGAACAAAAAGTGCATCTCAAACTGGTGGGAATAACATTCATTTTGTTTAATATTTTGTTCTAATTGGCAAATGTTAGCAAGCTAAACAAAGATAGGCATAAACCTTGCTAACTGTCAGTCAACTTTAGCATTTAGCTCTAAGCAGCACGCTGCTTCAGTAAAGCTGATGGTCAAGAGTTTCTTGTTAAATTCAAAGTAACTGCGAGGAACTTTGAATTTTTGTTTATTTTCACGGCATCTGTGGACAAAAGAGCTAGTGTATTTATGACACCAGCGGCTGCTGTCGGAAAGCGTGTGCTTGGGGTGCGTGCATTTGTTTAGGAAGCGAGTGAGAGGCCGCAGGATGCATTGCGATGAGGTTATGTACAATATGTGACTGACTATGTAAGATTAATAATGGTAATCTGACAATGGTGAAGCAAAGCAAACTTTGATTTCGTACTGTTCGGGAAACACTTGATGTTTCGGTCTGCCTGCCGTAAATTGTTTCTTCGGAGTTGGCTGGGAATTCGGACCTGAGTTAATAAAAAATATCTATGTAAAAATAGCATTCTTTTTGCTGATTGTTTACTTGCTGAGGTCATTTATGATCATCAGGGGAATAATTAGACTGGGTCATGAATATTTAAAAGTTACTCATAGTCACTTTAAGGTATCAGTAAAGAAATCCACTTGATAATCCTTCGTATGTGCAATATTACAGCAATGAGCTGGTCACAAAAACACACAAAGAGGAACACATAGAAAATCTATTAAGACTTTAATTTTCTTAATGTTTATAAATACATTTTGGACAGTGGTTGATACATCGTGCATGAATAAGTTACATAATAAATAAAAGCAAAAACATTTTATTTTCACAATAAGGTATTTATAGCAGCAGAAGTGGCCAACAAAGTCTCAGTCTAAGTCAGTCCGATCAGGCTCAGTTTCAAACCCAGTTTCAAACAGAAGTATTAGACCTGGGGTTTGGTCAAACCTGTCAAACTGTCTCAAGGTTGTCCAAGTAAACTTTGCACCAGTGTTTGGAAATTAAATAAGAATGAAGGAAAACACTGGTGTCGACCCTAAAGCATTGGAAGTCACAGGAGGTAGCATCTTACTCTCCTGCCTATCAATTTTCTTTTTTTGTTCATGCAAGCAATGTTTATTGATCACCATGATTATCACAGCCATCCATCCACATTTAACTGCATTTTTCATAGTCTCTGTTGTGAAGCTGTACAAGAATTCTTCAACATAAAGCTGTGTGTTAAACGTTTGCCTATGCAGTTATCTTCGTCCAATAATTTACCATGGCTGTCTTGCTTAGTAAGACGCCGGCTTATCATCAGAACAAAATAACTGGTCGGCCGCAACACTGAAAAATGTGCGTACAAAAAACATGACATTAACATACTATGACCTCAGATCTGCCAGTTTATGTGCCCTTACCCAAATCTACCTAGATTTGAACACAAACGTTTTGGGGCTGAGAAATGGACAACACCCTTTGTGATAGTTATTGAATGACACCAACGTTCCAGATACTGTAAGGATGAGCAAATCAAAGCTCTCCAAAATGATTCATGAACATGCAGCCAATTAAGGGCAGTATATAACTTCATGTAGATGAGATTTTGTATCTTGATTACATTTAACAGGTACATCAGAGGTCAATTGCAGCTAACCTCTGTCAGATTTTTTTTCCTGATGTCATTATGTTAAGTGGGGGTTGAGAATGGACATAACTCACTCAAAGTGTATTATGCAAACAAGTAATGTACCCATTTCTGCATGACCACTAAATCAAGTAGAGTATAAAACAAGATCACTGTCACTGTTAAGAAAATGTGCAGCATTTACCGTATCAGATTTAACTGACAAGCTCACGTCTGGTCATGTGACATGATACATATTCTCCAAACATATTATTATGTGCTAATTCTACAGTGCATTTTCTCTTATTACAAATGGTCGTTTTGCAATGTTCAGCAAAGATTTATCAATGATAAATAATACGTTTGTGGAATTAATTTACACTGAGTAAAAAGGTGTGGCCTTGGGGTTGGGCTATAAATTGAGCTAAATATGGCTTTGCCAGTAGCAAAGTAAGCACCGTGCAGTGGGCTAGACGCTGTTGGGGGTTAATCAGGGAACAAAATGACCACCTGTTTTTGAAAGCGATGAGGAAACTCTCACTTGGCTGATTGGTGCATTTGTATGGAGACTATTTCTGGGGTGGTGGCTTGATTGCTCTCCTGGAGAACGGAGACTTGAACAAGGTAATATGGTTATTCTGATGATTACAGTGGATAACTACACTGGAGTTACTGCCTGCTGACAGTGAGACTCCAATGAAATGTCTGAATGTCTGAAAATGTCAAGACAGAAATCTACGGCTTCTTCGTCTTCTGTGTCTTTTACACGCATCCTCTCACAGATCAATCATACCACACACAGACAGGCACACTTAATTAGAAGCAAACAACTAGAAGTGCGTATGGCAATTATGCTAATAAATATACATGGAAGCATTTGTGTGTAGACACATACAAACAAAAGGCAGCTTTGTGTGCAGAGTCACACACAGTCGGACATACTGAACATACACACAAGCACGCACACACACACCGCTTGTTTGTAGCTTCTGCCAGCTTCCTCCCTCTACATGCCGACTGTGTGTCTGGCACTGGGGTTAAGGTCTGGAGCCACACACAAGCTGTGTGCTCTGTCTGGCTTTGACACACTCTAAATGGGCTTTATGAATGGCTAGGACTGATTGACTCAGGCAACACCAGGGGCCACACTCAACTCAATCCGACAACGGGTTTTGGAGATCAGTGAGAAACAACCAGCGCAGCCAGGAACCATGTTTAAATTAATATGCCACCAGATTTTGTTTTGTTTTGCAAGGCAAACACTGTGCAGTGGAGGGTGTCAATCCACAGATGTGTTGTTTGTTTGCCTTTTTTGGCAGAGCTGCAAGTGCTTTTAACAGTGCTCTGTGTGAACACGTGTTTGCATGTGTCTGTGCTCCCGTTGCCCCATTAAAGCTAGCAAGGAATCCAGCTCTCGACATTGCGTGGAGCCAGTGACTCTGACAGCCTTTTCAATGATGGATGGATAGATGAAGGCCGCCATTCCCAAGATTGTGTCCTCGGTGGGATGCATACATACAGTTTTCCCCATTCATCATCATCAAAACACACAACATTCGCCTACCGTTCATACACACAGATAATGCGCAACACAAGTCCTCATTACCACTGCTCTATCATTAGATCCAACACTCGGCTGACATTCAGGTCAGAATCTAGACTGAAGTCTGACTCGACAAAAGGAGCAGTCGGCGGGGTGAGAGGGCGCAGGGCGGATGTCAGCGACTCCAGCCAGTCAGCGGCGTCAAACAGTGTCGCAGCCCGTCGCTTCCTCGACTTCCCAGTGGAGCGCAGAGGGGAGGTGCAGATGGGGGGAGGGAGCAGAGCAGGGATCACCTGGCTGGGGTTGATGACAGCCGGAGACGGAGGGAGCTCCAGCAGGAGAGAAGAGCAAAGAGGCGAGGGCAGGAAGTTATCGTCTTTGTTGTGCTGCTGCTGGGAGGCCTGGGACTGATCGAGCCGAGCTGGAGGGGGAGGGGGAGGTGAAGGGCCCGGGGCTGAGTGCACGGGGGATTTATGATCAGACACATTGACAGAGTCTGGAAGAGAGGCAGAAAAAAAAAGGATTAGACACTGAAAGAAACATGAGCGTCGCTTGAGTTGTTTTTTATGTGAATTGTGGGACACTCACCGACACAAGTCATGGGCTCATCCAGAATGTCGTCGATGGACTGCCGAGGGTCCATCTATGGCCAACAAGGGGGGAAAAAAACACTTAAGTCCCTCTGTACAAACTCTTGGTGATCTCTTCCTGCTGATTGACAGACTCTAACCTGTGCTTTCTGGATGGCCTCCTGCAGTTCTTCCTCCAAGCTGCGCACACAGGGCGAGGTCTGAACAGGACTTGCCGTAATCAGCTCTGGCAACTCAAAATCCTGGCCAATCACATCACACGGTTGGCAGCAAAACACCTGATTAGAGAGCAGAGGGAGAGTAGTTGATAGGTGGCGATGAGAGTATGAGCATGCTCAAATGTTTTACCAGTTTTCTACATTGAAGGCTCTGTAGTGTTTCCCCGTGCAAAGCAAATATTCCAGATATGTGTGTATTGATTTGTGTGTTTACCTGTGTAAACAACACCTCTGTCTGTCCGTCCATTTCTGATTTGCCTCTGGGACATCCAGGATCCTGTTGCAGGAATGGATGAAGGGATCCTCCACAAGACTGATTGAATAATTAAAAAATATTAATGATGGTGGTTCTGGAAAGCAGTCATCCTGCTAAATGAACTATTCTCCCAACACATCCTATGCAAAAATATCCTAACAGTCTTAACTCACCTCATTGCTATTGTTAGAAGAGCGGTCCCTTGGTCTGCTCCTTAACCTCTCCCTCATCTCCAGCTCCACACTCAGCTCCTGCCGCTGCTGCTGCTCGTTGTCAGTTCTCCAGGGAGTCCCACACTGCAGGGGCGATGAGGACGACATGGGTAGGCTGGGACTTGGAGTTCCTGAGGCGGTGCTGGCAGGAGCCAGGAAGACAGCATTGGAGAGACCACACTGCTCGCCTGCCAGACTGACTGACACGGCGTCCGAGAATACATTCGACACGGTGTGCAGAATTCCCGTTGGAACTCCGTTTTGAGTGTCACTGAGGATCCCATTAGGAATTCTCCTGTCCGAAATGTAAATCTGTTGGTCGGGGCTGCTGCTGGGTGAGTCTAGTCCAGAGCTGGCGTTTGAGCTGGGGCTCTGGCTGGGTGGCAGCAGGGCACTGGGGGTTAGGGGCTCTAGGCTGGTCCCCAGCTGGCAGAGGGGCTCAGGGGTGAGGCAAGAGTGAGGAAGCTGGAAGGGGCGGAGACGCTGCAACAGAGCGGGCTTGGTGCCGGAGACAGGGAGGCCACGCTTACGCAGCTGCTGCCGCAACTCCTGCACCTGCAGAAGGAAATGAAAAGAGAGTTTGTGAGTTTGCCTTTACCATGAATTGCAAACGACAGTGATAGTTCGCAGGTGTTTTCCACCTTTCAGTGCGTTCATGCTTTTCTTACCGTTAGATCAACAATATTTGCAGGGAGAAGCTCTGGCTTGGAGGAAGGGTTTGTGTCCATGGGGGTGTGGTTTGTTGTGGTGGGAACAGGTTGGGGATTCAGGGGCATGGCACCAGAGGACTTCATACGACCATTGTGATTTCCACTGTAGGGAAGGACAGAAGTGTTAAATCACCTGAACTAATGTAATTGATAAAGCAGAGCTCTTCCAAGTTGGTTCAAATTCTATTAACTGACACTGTACCAACAGCAATCTGTTTGCATACCTGGGCACAACTGTGAGCTGTTGTTGCGGTTGTAGCTGCTGCTTCTGGTGCTGCTGTGTTTGTTGTTGTTGTTGTTGTTGTTGTTGTTGTTGTTGTTGTTGTTGTTGTTGTTGTTGCTGGTTCTGAAGGATTTGCAGCTGGAGGAAGACCTGCTGCTGCGTCAAGATATGGGAATAGGCCGGGTCTAATTGAGTAGTAGGAACAGGGCTCTTCTGCTTGGCTCCTGCCCCTGGAAATAAACCGTTTGTTTAGGCTAAATGTAAACACCTCACCACAAGAGAAAGCCCGGATAGTACATCATGTTTAAATAAAGGAAGTATAGTAAAGAATTATGATGGTACCTGCAGTCCCGGACCCTCCTCTCTGGTCTGGAGGAATGTACTGGTGATACTTGAGTTTCCTCATTTTGGGTTTGGTGTCCCGCGGTTTCCGTGGGCGTGAGATGTGATTGAAATTGAGGGAAGTGGGTAGGGCAGATGGGCAGGTGGGACTGGGAGGCCGAGCTGTCTGTAAAGACACATATTGCCCACATGTCCTTAAACTGTAGCTATGCTATGGTTTTACTTGTTCAAATAGCGTATAAAATGTCAGGGATAAATCGTTTCATGTTGTTTGAGTATTTATTTTTGTCTTATTCATTATTTAGAGTAGGTTATGTTCGACAGCCCCCGTCAATGTTAAATTCTAAAATTAATAGTACAATTGCCTCACAAACCTCCAGATGACAGCATGTGCTGGTTCTGAAATACAGCCATGCTGCTTGTGTGTGTGGATGTGTTAACCTACAGGCCAAATACTGAGCTCCCCCAGAAGTGCAAATTGACAGTAATGAATGCAGAGAAGCTTAGCGCAGAGCACTTGTTTGACAAAACGGAAGAGTGACCGTCCTGTTAGGTTGAAGACCTCTACAGTTCTTTAATATATTCTATGTTTTATGTATACCTGCTGTGAATACCTGTCACCTCAGCAAGCACCTATAAATGTACACAATCTGAATGTTGTCTTATGAATGTGTGTAGGTAATATTACAACATTGATCCGCATACATTTATTTATTTAGAAGTCGTGAAAATATTTTTTTTTTAAAAGAATGTTATAGGCCTACAATTTACATGAGCCAAAAAATGAAAACCAAGATGAAAGCATTCAGGTTTGTATGCAACTATCAGCGTGCACTAACCCCACATTACCTTTGGCAGCAGGGGTGTGGCCTGAGAGGTCAGATATATCCCATTTGGTCTCCCAGTTGTTGCCGTAGAGTTTGATTCACTCATTGTTACACTCATTGGTTGTCTGATGCCCTCGGTTGCCGGGAGCAACGCCAATCCAGACTGTAGGCAGAAGAATATCAGATTATCAGAGTTGACATATGAGTCTATATATAAAGTTGTCACTGTGTTAATATATTTATTTTAATCTGTTCATCATAGGTTGTTGGTGGGAATTATTTTAGCAGATTTACTTGTCCCTGCCAGTGCCAACAGTGCGATACGTGAGTCTTAATCGAAAAATAAATCTCAGTATAGTTTCCTCACCTGAGCATTACCAGGGCTGTTTTTCAGGGGCGGACCCACAGCTGAGAAGTCACTTAGTAATTGGTCACCCGAGAGCCCTGGCAATGAAGAATAGGCCGTTGACTGGTGAACACCATGTTGCTCAGTGGGCGAAGAGGACGTGCAGGATGAGATGTCATCTTCGAAGACATCGGCAGACAGAGGGAAAGAGACAGGGCCTGAGGAAATGAGAAGCGAAAGGAGGTAAGGTCAACAGATAAGCAGAGGAGAATGGGTGGAAAAGAAATGACTGTGTGACTCTCCCTGTGTGTGCCGGTGCATGCAGATGTGTGTTGACTCACGGTTCTCTAGGGGCCGTGTTTGTTGGTGCTCCTGTTTCACAGGCCCCGGCAGACATTGGATCCTCTCGGTGGGGTCCTGCGACTGTCGAGCCTTCTTCTGCCTCTGGGCCCCACACCCAGTCCTCTCTGCGGGCGACAGAAAGAGGGAGGAATGGAGCGAATAAGTGGAGAGAGAGAGAAGGGGACAGATGGGAGATCAGTGGAAAGAGAGAGAGGAGAGGAGATTGGAGAGAGAGAGAAGCAACAAACAGGTTTTAAAAACATATGTGGTGAGAGCATACACAACAGTGCTGCCGCAGGCAATCAGTCCCAATTCAAACCAGCAAGAGCATAAAAATAGTAAACACCCCGGCCCATAGGGAAATACATTCCCGTGTATATGAACACACAACCACACACACACACACACACACACACACACACACACACACACACACACACATTCACACATCATTTTGAAAAGGGCAGAAAAGGACTGTTTGGGAAATCAGACATTTTGAAAAGCAAGATATTATAATAATAGTCATTTCAAAATAAAAGGAAGGTTAAAGGGTGTGGAGAGATAAGGATAGAAATACAGATGAGAGAGAGAGAGAGAAATGTTAGTAATGGCAGAAAGTGATGACTCTGATCCCTGGATGGCTTGGTTTATCGTGTACTGTCTGTCTATCGCTGATATGTTTACAGACTGCTTAAAATGAGCAGATATAGAGTGCAACAAGGTCACACTTCTATTAAACTGACAGCTGATAAAACGCAAAGCCCATTTTCAGGTTTTTCACACTTAATTCCCTCGCACTGCTAATGTATAACAGGGAGAGGAGGGCAGCACAGATGTGATCAAAGAAAGAAAGAAAGAAAGAAAGAGAGAATGAACGGAATATTTTTTTTTGCTGGGAGCATTCCATTCAGGGTAAAGCAGGAAGGGGACATAATAGGAAGAGCATCACCTTGTGTAGTTTCAGTGTTCAGACCACTAGGGGGCAACTTCTGCGCGGCACCATCGTCAGTTAGACGCTGCATCAGGAAACAGTAAGTCAAACCAAAAGCCAGGGCCAACAGATTGCAATGCAGTTCATTCAAGGCAAACAATAAAAGTCTATTGCAATGCCAATGTTTCCCACATAGATTTAAACCACAGAAAATGTGCAAAGGTCTTTAAAGGAACTCATGGCTTCGGTTCTACAAAAATTCACCTCTGAAACTAGTAAAAAAAAAATATTTTTAGGTGAGGTGAAAACAGCTTGGGAGAACGACTGACCTGTATTAATCAAATCTCACAATCAATTAATTCCTCATGAATTTACAGCAATATGGAAGTATCATTGGTAAACAAGGCTGTGGTGTATTCTGTTCTATCAAATCTAATCAATTATACAAATGAATGTTATTTATACAAAAATAAAATGAATTCAAAATAAATACACTTGAGATGAACATGGCAGCTTGGCTCATACTGCATCAAGTCAGTATTTGATCTACCGTGTGAAAATGTAATGCTGTTGGACATTATTGACTCACCAGAGCTTCACCCTGGTCTTTCTCCGTTTTTATAGGGGGACAAGCAGATTTCAACCCTGTAGAGACAAACAAGATGTGGTTATGAGATGAAATTAGAAATGCAGCAGAATACGTCAACAAAGCACAGTGGGCTTTCAACTCATCCTTCCAAGTTATAGCATCTCAGATGCTCGGTTATGTTTGCAAGCATTGGAATGTGCAGTAAAATTACCTGAGATTGTTTTGTTATTGTTTTTTTGTTTTTTTAACTGTATCTACACTCTAGACTTCTCTGTATTACATTTGCTACACTGACCTAAATTGATTTATTTGGAAGTTAGCCTTTATGTTCAGTGCATGGTATTAGGATCACTTTGTTTTTTTGTCTGTTTTTTGCACATACGTTTGTTTTAGTTTAATATCAACTTGATATACAGTATAATATGACTATAAAAAAAGATTCGTCTAAGACATAATCATAAATTTAGACTGCGATTATAGAATCAAAGGAACTTAAAATTTGGTCAATAGTTAAACCCGCAAAGGTATTTACTAATCAATAGGCCATCCTCTGTCAATGGAATAGGTGGCCTGAAGATCATTCATATAAAATCCGATATGGAGTCATAGTGTAAAAGATCAGTCACATTGTTAATACACATAGACTAACCAGGGTCTGCATTGATTTCACTCTGCCTTCGGTTCTGAATCCTCAACTGCAGGACTGAAAGACAAGTGCAGAGATGGAGTTGACAGTGTTAATAGAAATTGTCAGGGTACACAGATGGATTTTTTTTGTTGAGAGGGACAAATTATCTAGGAAAAGACATAGGCTATCACTGACGTAGAAAGTTATGAGTTGAACATTTCAAAATGGCATGATGACTGCTAAATGATATGGCCTTGTAACTTTATTACCCCATGATGTTGCAGTGCTTGTAGATTATATACAGTATCTCCTTGCATGCCTGCACACACACCAATACACCCCACACGTATGTGCACATATATAACATTCAGTACACATACAAACAGGTGAAGCAGGGTAGGGCACCAAGTGTTTCCAACCATGATTCATGTTGGTGGCTTTTGAGACCTGAGAGACCTGACGAGGGGTGGACTGTATGGGGGGGGGATCTGACGGCAGTAACTATTTATCCCTCAGTATGTCTATTTCTGTTGGTCCCATCCCCCCATCAGCTGTCCCGTTCTCTCCACCAGCGTCTCATGCATCCCCTGCTCCTCACGTCATCCTCGTTTGTGCTTCTCGCTACGCTCTTCCTGCTTCTCTGCCTCTCAAAACAAAAGTTTAGCGCTGTCAAAAAAGTGGATTTAGACACATTAACACGCTGTGCTCTGTCTACTTATGGAAGCAATGCATGCTGGGGTGGCTGTTTGTTTTTTCAGTACACGATGTGTGTCTACCATTTAATTGTTTTGTTTTTAACTGGAGACCCAATACAAGTCTTGAGTTCTTCTTCAAATCCCATAACATAATGTTTCCCAACCTTGGGTCAGTGCTGAGATCAAAATGAGGGGAGTCATTGAAGGATAATGAGGATAGGACAAAATAAACAAAATTCTAAAGGCTCTTGCGATTTATACTATATTTTTGCAATTTTCTTTTGTAAAATTAAATGTTCAACCCTTCATGCCCTTTAAAAAAACAAGTGAAATATTATATATTATATATATTTTTAAAGCTTTTTTTAAGGGGTTGCATTATTAATTATAAATTAATCAGCTGACATATGTTCAGACTGATATATTCCTCCCGGTCCTTGCACTATGTACATACAGGATTTCAACAGAGCAGCTGCCCTAAAGAATCACGTTTTCCAGCAGGTGTTGGTACACCTAGGGGACAGTCTGTCGTTTCCTCGCCTCCCTATTTTACTAGCCGTTTACGACAGCTGCCTGGGAACACAGCAGAAGCTACAACTTGTAGGGGAACTTGCATTATGCCATTACAGGATGGTTGCTCAATTCTGAGTGTTACAGACTGCTGTTTAAGTTGTAATCAGTAGAGCTGGATTTGTAAATGTCACTAATACATTAACAATTAATTCCTGCTTTTACCCTCAAGATGGCAAAGGAGTTTACAAAAGCAAGTTAAAAACAACAGCATTAGTAGCTCTGTCTAAGGGGGTTGAAGCCCCCCTCACACATACACAAATAAGCTTTATATGTGTGAATTCTAAATTGTTCATATCCACCCTTTATCTGTTGAAATGGGCCCCTCCATCATAGAACATGGGTCTGCTGTTTTTACAGTTGCAGAGTAAAGAGTGCTGTTTAAGAAAAATCTGAAAAATAATGTTCCTTCTGCATCTCAGGATTTGATATCTCTCTAGCCTCTAAAATGTCCTCTCAAAGTGCACCAGATTGATGCATTTTACTTTAAAAAGGTAAAAAAAATTCTGGGGGGGCATACCCCCGGACCACCCAACAAGGTACAGGGTCCCTCCAACAATACCCCAAAATCCTGTGGGAAACACTGACTTCCTTAATATGTTTTTGCCATTAATTGTATGTATCCGTGTAGAAAATTCAGTGTACCTGACTGGATAGGGACAAGTGGGGGGCCCTTTATGAGTGTGTGCCCAGGGGCCCATTATCTCATAATCTGTCTATGATCCTATCACTCAATTCCTTTGCAAAGGCAGTTAGTAGGATACTAGGCAACTTTTTTCTTTTTTCACAAGTTAAGCTGTTCTTTCTGTTAGTAAATGCTGTTCGCAAAAACTCATCACTACAGCAAATGTGCCAAAAAGCAGTCGCAGAGATCTTGCAAGGGCAAAAAAAATTCGCTCACGCCCTACGGACGCGAGCTTCTTGGTGTTTTTTTTTTGTTTTGGGGGGGGGGGGCATCACTGACAATTTCATCTTAGGGCACCCAAAAGCTTAGCAGCGGCCCTGCATACAGTGTACATATTTGTGTGTATTAAAACATTTTATGTGCAATAACTCTTGCTATACATTTTACAAACTTTGATTGATTGTTGTTTATTCAGACATGCATATTTTATATTATAAAGATTAAATTAAATTAATAAAAAATGTATTAAATTACAAGAATAAAAGACTCTCCTGTTAAAGGCCCACTCATCAACAAACCAACCGATGTGGTCAAAACAGTGACCCACAGAGCTCATAGCCAGCTGCCTTGACGTCTCTTCAAGACATCTCTGTCTGAAGGGTTTCAATCACTAAATCCATTCACCGTCATCAATACGCCTTCACCCAATCGATCACATAACTGTCAACATGACGGACCATCCAATAACCTCCACAAACACTTCACCTCTACAATATTGATGCTAATGCTGCCAATTACGCACAAGATTTAAAGCCAGTGCTGTGGGCAAATACATCCTTCTCTCTTGTAATGGCCATGAGCTGAGACTTCCAGGATCCCTCACCTGAGCGAAACTTGTTCCGGATGAGGAGCGACCTCTCGGAGGCCAGCAGCGTCATGGCGTCAGGGGAGGAGGAGCCGGGGATTGGATCAGAGAGAGAGAGAGGAAATTCCTGGTGTCACTCCACCAGGAGGAATGAACCCCTCTCCTTCTGTCTCTCGCTGTTGGAAATGCCTATGAAACAGAGGAAGCAGGAGAGAGAGAGACGGATGCTTGTTAATCCACTGATAGACACAAAGCGATATCGATAGAGGCACACACAGCACCGCAGCAATAGATTGAGGGGGGAAATGGAGTCGCAAAGCCTTGCAGACCAACAGGCAGACTGAGTAGTGCGGTGAGCAGCTCTGGCAGCAGCAGGCCTCCCTATAGACAGCCTGTCATATAGTCAGACAGAGAGTCACAGAGGCCCACCCATAGTCACAACTAATGATACAGAGAATTAAACAGACAAGGAGGCTAGAGGCTTTTTACAGGGACGGTGCAAGGAGACAGAGGGAGAGGAAGAAGAGAGTATAGCATGCATGAGTGACGGAGACCGAGGCCCCGGCTGATACTGAAGACATCAGGGCCGCGGGACACTGATCGTGACAGACAAACATGAACCTGCAACACCTTCAGCATCGCTCAACACATTTGCACCGTGACAGCAGGACCACCAATGTTTCATGCACTAAAAAAAGTGGGGACTGAATTCTAAAGTAGAGAGCAGGGGACTCTACATAAGCTGCATTAGTGCACATACGCAACCAATTAACAATATTGATTTGAAGTGGCCAGCCACAGAGGGACCAGACAAACACAGACATGCAAACACACACACACACACACACACACAAACACACACTATTGAAATAGCTGAGGTTATGCATACTAAATCCCCACGGCAGCCTTCCGTATTCCCAATCCCATTAATGCACACACCTCACTTATTTACAATACTAGCAGTCCAAAAAAGGAGGCTACTCACTCATGAATGCAATCAAATAACAAGCGGTTGATTGAGATTTCTTGTCTGGCACAGGCAAAAGTTCACAGTGGGGCACTGAGGCACAAGAAGGCGCGGAAAACACTGCGAGAATAAAGCAAGAGAATGAAAGAGAATACTTACAGGAAAAGGGAGAATTGAGTCCCTCAGGGAAAATTGAAGTGGATTTAAGATTAAATTGAGAGAGGTGCGAGATGGAGGAAGAGAGGGAAAGAGAGAACTTTGTAGCGTGTTTAATGACGATTTCTTTCTTTCATGTTCTATTCATATCCTTTCTGTCTGTTTTTTCTTTCTCCCGTTTTCCACTCTTCTCCCTTTCTTGTCTATTTACTTCCTTCCTAAAGGTGAAATGCAAAGAGGAAAGAGGATCTGTGGTTCCTTCGTCCCCCTTGCGATATAAACTCACCCTCTCTACCTCTGCCTCGTCTCTCTGCCCCTCTCCCCTTCCGCCCCAAAGCATCCTGGATCCTCGGTGCCAACTGTGAGCGACTGTCAAACTTTCCCCCTCCCCCCTCCATGGCCTCGTCCCCCTCCCCAGCAACCTCCCCCCCCCCCCCCCCTCCTCCTCAAATCTGCTGACTGATTGAGACAATAAGCACTTATGTGTTTGTTTGTACAGGACAAAAGTAGACTCGCTGATGCAGTCAGTGCAGCTTCTTAATGTTAGGAGGCTGAACTGACACATAATGTGATGGATAGAAAAGTGAAGGCTGGATAAAGAGACAGCTTATTACAAGGCAGCAAGAAAAGCCTGGGAGTGTTTTGGACTCACATCAAATCATGTACTGCAGCAGGACTGCAGGCTCATATGCTGCTGTCAAGATACCTTTTGGTCACCCTCTTAAAGTGATTTAGCGTGTATGCGTGTACGTGTGTGTGTGTGTGTGTGTGTGTGTGTGTGTGTGTGTGTGTGTGTGTGTGTGTGTGTGTGTGTGTGTGTGTGTGTGTGTGTGTGTGTGTGTGTGTGTGTGTGTGTGTGTCTGTGTCTGTGTGTGTGTGTGTGTGTGTGTGTGTGTGTGTGTCTGTGTGTGTGCGTGTGTGCATGTGTGCGTGTGTGCGTGTGTGTGTGTGTGTGTGTGTGTGTGTGTGACACCACAGAGAGTCTCAGGAACGTGTAGGATGTTTGCCATTATGTGTACATGCTCTGTTCATGTGTGTGTGTGTGTGTGTGTGTGTGTGTGTGTGTGTGTGTGTGTGTGTGTGTGTGTGTGTGTGTGTGTGTGTGTGTGTGTGTGTGTGTGTGTGTGTGTGTGCCTTTAGGCTGCAGAGGGGGAAAAGTGGGGGAAGTGAGGTCGTAGCTGGAGCACCTGTTCTGTCGATTTGACAGACAGGCCGGTGTGTGCTGCTTCAGCAGGTCATAGAGAAGGGGGGAGAGATAGGAGGGTGTGGGTGAGGCATAGGAGACAGCAAAAGTTGGAGAGGGAGGGAGGGCGCAACACAGGCGGAATGCATTTACAACCAGGACAGGAAGAGAGCTTGAGCCGACAGGGAAACAGCAAAAAGGAGGTTGCTGCCATTTTTATCTGATGTGTGAAGAAAAAAAAGATCCTTAAGTCAAAATCAACTAATCGGAGAACACGGAGCAGAGATAGCAGTGCATGGCCCAATTACGGTTGCCATGGGATCAAATGGAACAACTAATGGAACACAAAAAGAGGGAACCTTGATTTAATACATGGTTATAGACTGGCTGCTCTTTCAGGGGCCTTTGGTACAGTTCTCTGCGTTTTTCTCCTAATTCCAAAATCTCACCTTTGACAGCTATTCCTCTTATGCCCTGCAAATGCATTTCACACACACTTAACACGCGTAAATAAACACTGAAGGCACTGACAGCATGGCACATTATTGAGGGACAGGTGATGTAATTGCTTCTCTCTCTCTCTCTCTCTCTCTCTCTCTCTCTCTCTCTCTCTCTCTCTCTCTCTCTCTCTCTCTCTCTCTCTCTCTCTCTCTCTCTCTCTTTGGTTCCCTCCTCCACAGCTACAGCCTCCCTTCTGCCGCCTGGACTCCCTTTCTGATTAACACTTGTTACCCTCCTTATTCCTCTCCCTCCTTCACACACACACACACACACACACACACACACACACACACACACACACACACACACACACACACACACACACACACACATATATTCTGTATATACTTCATAGTGTTAATACTGTACTGTGTCTGGTGAGCTAGGAGGCTTGCACGCTGTTAACCTTTCTCTTTTGAAATATTATATTTCAGTGTATAATTCTGTTGCTTACAAGGCTTTATATTAGTATTCAAGGGTGGTTTGATATCGATGTGAACAACATTCTCCTTCGCTGCTGAAACTGTTTGAAGTTTTAATGTAGATCCAGCTCTGCCTCTCACCCTAGCACAAGTATTCCTCCACCATTTGAGAGAGCTGAGAGACAGAATAAGGAGTGGGGAGCCCATGATAAGTGTGAGTGTGCCCTCACATGGCTCAACTGTGCAATGACAGCCACACACGTTGGTCCAAAACCACCCATGGTTAGGTTTAGACTTCCATCATTTTGGCTCTCTGGCACAAATGGGAAGTCTGTGATGCAACGGAGCAGATAAACAACAAACATATGAAAGTGCCAAAATGGATCAAAGAGAACAAAAAGCTGAAACATACCATCCTAACACGGTCCATTACATGTGCTGCCTCTCCCCTGCTCTTTCATCACTGAGTTTATTCTCGTCCCTCTCTCCTCTCCTCTATTCTGCCACCTTTATCACTTCAATCATTTGACCACACTGAAGCCCTGCTGGCCGTTCCACTTCACGCAACGCAAACACAGGCACAGGCACACAAAAACACACGGGGAGATATCAAACACACACACATAGAGACTCCACAGATTTCTGTCCTCACTCTGTCCGTCATCCACATGCCTGTCAGTCAAAGCACTTTGAAGCTCTGGGCAATCTGGATAGCTACCAACCCTGCACATAACACACATACACACACACACACACACACACACACACACACACACACACACACATCCTGTACTGTACACAAACAGCTCCAACTGGGCTGCTGATATCACACACTGGGCTGGGTGAATATTCATCATCATCATGCACTGAAGACCTTGTAGGCTCAGCGGTGTAACATCCCAGCGGAGTCAATTAGGGGACCAGAATCTGTTTTGTTTCACTGACAGAACAAAACATTTTTAAAGTCCGCACCTTCAGAGTGACCTTAACAATATGTTGAGTATGTAGCGCCACAATGAAAGCTTCTACGACACAAAGGTCAGCTAGGGTTTCTTTAAAAAGGAATAGATAAGGAAGGGCATACTGTTAGTGTGACCAAGAAATAAATCAATTCAATTAATGATTACATTGCCTTGCAGGATAGCATAATGAGAGTATTGTGTGGGCCACATAAATAAATAAAAAGAGCTCAAATCAAGTGGAAATTTTTCAAAATGACAGGCCTTTTAGGGTAGAATTCCCCTGTTGTGTTCCCCCAGACAAAGTTCACTTGTTGAGTTGTGGTGGAAGAGTTGTAAAACAAAAAGGGAGGTTTGTGATAAAAATACTGCAACTTTCAAAGACACCCGCTTGTTCTGACGAAGTCGGACTGTTGAAGATTAGCTCCAGCTGTTAGGGATCAGGATGTACATTGCAATGGCTTGAAAAAAGGGAAACTGTTAGAGCCAGTAAAGGCAACCAGAACAAACACCACATCCACTAACATGTGGGTATCGTTTTAAGACAGATTAAAACATATGTGAGAAGGTCCATTAATTGAGTGACCTTGCTATAAATTGCTAATGCAAAATCAATGAGTCTGCCCCAGGGGAGCTGTGGCTACTATCGTAGTTTACCACCACCGGTATGACTGTGTGTGAATGAATGGAACCTGGAACCCTGTAAGCGCTTTGAGTCCTTAGGGAATAAAGCACTATATAAATCCTATCCATTAATGACAGTTGGAAATGTTAATGTATTCAACTGTGACTTAGTGTAATATTCGTCTATGAGCTCTTTGAGGACCAAGGTCTTTTTTTAAACTTACAAGACTTTCTCTAAGCTAAATGTAAAAGAGTGAAAATAAGACGCATTCACCAGAGCAAATGCTCAACTGTCTCTAAGAAAAATCCACCTGTAACAAACATCTGCTTGTCTAACCCATGCTCCTCAGACCGTACACATGTCTGTCCTTCCACTGAACCTCTATTAAAGTGTGCTTGCCGAACTAAAATACAATGGAGTTTAGCACTGGCCTTTCAGCGTGCCAAATAATCTCTATTCGCACAATGACCAGCATAAAAATACAGAATGGGATGGTCATGAGGACCCCGTCAGGGTCATCTGAGCAATGCCGTATTTAATAACTTATCTAAGGCTTAGAGCTCTGTTAGGCCCGCATGGCTTAAATGAAGCAGAACATTTTGTGCAAAAAAACAGAGGACTGAATTACAATCTCAATTACTCCCTGTAGGGAGCAGATGTACAGTATATATCAAGTATCGCCTTCTTTTTTTCTTTTTCTTCACAAACAGCCATGAAAAGTCTGGTCTCGTCTTTGGTGATGTGCAGTATGTAGAAAATAGACTAAACTCTGAGGAACAGCATACATCAGTGTGTGGAGAGCAGAGTTAAATGTGATTTAAAAAAATGTTTTTAACATCTTTATGGACACAACACCAACGCGAAACAAAACTGTAATAACAAGAAAGGACTTAGTTTCAGTTTCTTTTTATTCAAATAAATTAACATAACTCACAAACAAAACAATCTGGATGTACAGGTAATGTGTGAATAACTGAAAACATTTGGTCATTTTAACAATATGATTTAAATACATAAAATGAACAGTCAAAAGTTTGTATTTTCCTCCACAATGTTAAAAAGTGAATATTGTGTTAAAACAAGTGCAAATGACTCACAGTGTCTCTGACGGTAAGAAAGATCGATTACATCTTTCGCATTAGATTAGTGCAGAAGTGCAGCTCTTACAAATAGTACTATTTATATATATATACACAAAGAACTAGAGCAGAGAATAGTTTGAAGTTAATACGTTTCTCTTGGTTTTGAGCACTTGAGGGTTTTGTCATGGATTTTTTGCAAATTCAACTTTTGGTCAGCAGTCTAATTGTGTTTTTTAAACTCACATTAGAAAGATGATTTCAAGCACAAGCTTTCCCCTTCATACAGGCAACTTTTTCTCATACAGTGAAGCTGATGTCAAAAGCACGTATGACTTTGAAGGCTGCATTTTTTTTGACCATTAAATAGAATGGGAATAATATACATTCATATAAATAAGTGACTTTAAACACATTGAGATACATATTGCAAGTGCTCCCTTCTTTTGAAATAAGGAAAGTTTAGTGTCTAATCAGAGTTACGAATGATCGGCCTGCCAACGTCCTCCTCCATGCTGCGGACAACTCTTTAAGTGTCCATGTCAGACTCAGAGTTGTCCAGATTAGACACGGTGGAGCTGTACCATTCAGCACTCTCCTCTTCCTCCTGCACTCCGGGTCCGCCCCCGGCTCCCCCGTCTCCTTGTCCGCCCCCTCTTCTTTCGTTCAGCATTTCCATGGCTACTTGGTGGTAAGGGTGCTTGCGTCTGGTGTGCCGCCGTAGAGTGTTGCGCTCTGCAAAGCGGGTGTGGCAAAGTTGGCACTGGTAGGGTTTCTCTCCAGTGTGGACCCTTTGGTGGCGCTGGAGCTCACCGGCCTCCCTGAAGCGTTTTGCGCAGATGGGGCAAACAAAGTTCCTCTGGCCTGTGTGGATGTGATTGTGTCTCTGTGGAGGAAAAACAAGAGGAAACATTTTACGAAGAAATCTAGGAAAATTTCACCCGACACTTTTATCAATGCAGGTATAACTTTGACTTAACCCCACCTATGTAGTTCAACTCTTAATAGCTTAGCTTAATAGCATATTTCAGCTCGTTGTTGTAATTTACCAGCAATGTTAATGTTTTGGTTCACATGCACAGCTCTCAGAGCGTTGTTTTCAGCCGCAGCAGTCAGCTAATTTTGGCTGAGAAGATTTAAAAACCCATTGCATATTACTTGCTAAATAAGCTGGTACACAAAGTGGAACATTGAGCAACTTAAAAGCAGAATATTTACCTCAGGAGTTGGTGAAAGCTAAAGCTAAATCAAGATCAAATATTGGACCTTTTCATTAGGTGGCCACCAACATGACTCCGAACGAATGCTAATGCTGCTAGCACATCAACTTGAAAGGTGATAAAATGTCAGAATTGTGACACAGCTTGAAGAGTAACGGCATTAATGCTTCTACTTGTGTCATTACTTATAGTGACGATGAATTAACAGCTATCATTTCACTTGTGCTGACCTGCAGATGGCTGGAGCGTTTGAAGGCTTTGCCGCACTGCTGGCAAACGTGAGGCTTCTTCTGCGAGTGAGTGATGGCGTGGCGCTCAAGGTCGGAGAGGTAAAAGAATACCCGCGGGCACAGCTGGCAGTACAGCACCCTGCGGGAGGCCATGTCGTTTGGAGACCCCTCTGGAGATAGGGCATCCAGTGGGTCCAGGGTCTCCAGTTCACCGGAGGAGAGTACGGGCCCAATGATGGGAGGAGAGGCAGGGGCAGCAGCATTAGAGAAGTAAAGATGGTCATCCAGAGGTAAGTGTTGCAAGTGCTGGTCAGACGGGTCAAAATGGGGCTCCAAGGTCGGTGATTGGGCCCCTGAGGCAGGCTGAGTTAATGAGGGGTCACAGGTCAAACTAGCGGATTGTGGGTGCGGTGGGGAGGCTGTGAAAGTCGATGGCTTGTTCTCATTTGAGACTTCTTCTGCAGATATGGCTTCGCTTCCGGTTGGATTGGAATCGGAAGAGCTGGTTTGAGAGTGAAGGAGCGACGGAGTCATGCTGCTTCTGCTGAGATCACTTTGCAGAGCAGGAGATGACGATGGGACCGTAAGGGAGGTGAAAACAGAGGCCGTAATCACAGTACTCCCTCCTGACAGGATGACAGGGGGGTTATTGGGGCTCAGTCTGATGACGGGGTGAGACACAGGGAGGGAGAGCGGGGCTGAGGTGATCTGGGACAGCTGACCGGTGGAGGGGTCCAGCACAGCGATGGGGGTGGAGGTGGAGGCTGAGTCACCGGGTACAGACGACAGGAGAAGGAACATGGGCGTGGAAGCACCGGGGGAGCTCTGAGTCACCGACAGGGGAAGGCTGAGACCCACCGGAGCTGAGGGGAGCTGAGGAGAGGAAGAGGAGGAGGACGACAGCAGGAGAATTGGAGCGTTGGTGGACATGTTTGTGAGGATCTGAATGGGGTGCTGGGTGGGCAATGATATGCCAGAGGAAGGGGACAGAATGACGTTAGCCTCCTGAACAGACCTAACGCTCGGCTCTGCTTTAGAGGGGTCAGTGTTGGTCATCAAACTCGCGAAGACTTCTTTCTCTGCCTTTGCGTGATCAACACCTAGTGATGGGGGATCAGTTGAAGGGGCCGGCGAGGGGTGAGTGTCGTCAGAAAGTGCTTCGAGTGCATTGTCTAAACTTTGGCTGAGGCCGGGGTCCGCTAACGAGGCCAGTAGTGACGACCCCGATACTTCGGTCTCTGCTAAATTAGCCTGATCCGACTGGGGATGCTGTGACCCGGAAGCATCGACTTGTGGGACTTTGAGTCCGTTTGGACCAAGGGTGTACGGGATTCCATCATTGTCTATGAGAAGAAGGTTTTCAGCATCACAGTCTATTGAGGGGATGGAGGAGAAGACAGAGTTTGAGAAAAAAGAGGGAGGGGGGAGAGAGTCTACGAGTGTATTTGTAGCATCCACGCACAGCACACGGCCCTCTGCTTTGCCCTCATCGTCTTCTTCCACTATGTCCCTGTCTCCGTCTCCCTCATATTCCTCCACCTCCATAATCAGCGAGCTCTCCCAGTCAGAATCGTCCAGGAGGCCTCCACACCGACTCTCCCGACTCTCTCGTTTATTGGGCAAACTCAGGTCCAGCGGCTCAGTCTGTTCCCCCTCCATCCCCACCTCAATAAACGTGTCACAAGGCTTCAAGTCAATTTCTTGCAAAACTAAGGGAATATTTTCCTCAATTTCTCTCTCTGTAGTTTCTTCTTTAATGGCTTGCGGCGGCGGGCTCAGTGTTTTAACTGTGCTGGAGATTAAAGGGGTTTCATCTGTGTGGATGATTTGAGCATCCGAGACGTCTCTCTCCTTGCACATTTTTACCCCTCTCTCTGCCTCTGGCTCATAGAATGATTGTGGTTTCGCTTCCTCAGTCACTTCCTTGATTTCTTTCTTCACAGCAGACACTTGAATTTTGCTTCTGTTTTTTTCTGTGATCACTGCTCCGGGTGAGAAAGAAACCGGTCTTCTTCTGAAACGTGGGAGAGCAACCTCTTTGGTCAGACTGATGGCAGAGTTAGTGATTGGCCTCTTACACCGTGGGGGGACAACTATTTTCAGTCTGATTGGTTGGCTGCGCAACACAGGCACTCCTGTCTTTACTGTGATTGGCTGTCTGAACCCACCAATCTTGCTTGTCTCCTGAGAGGCTGGCCTAGGAGTCCCGCCCACCTCTGGCTTCTTCCCATTGATTGATGGAGCATCCTGCATGGTGGTCACTGCTGCCTTGACAAGGACCGGCTGGATGTTACCTGGTACAGTACTGAGAGAGGTTTTTTCCTTTGGGTCCAAAACAAACTCTGTCACTGGCCCCGATCCCTCTGCACGCTGGCTGCCATTTTGGACATTCAGGCTGCCACTGGTCAGGACTGAAGCCAACTGAGAATCCATTTTGGGGCATACCCATTTATATTTCTGCAAAATAGTTAAATAAAATATGAAATTAGAAAATCACAGTAGCAGGATCTTATTGTGTTTTCTTTAAATATATATTTCATGGTAGCAAATAAAGGGAATTAAATAAATAGGCTACCCTGCAGCATGGTTGAAAAGCATACTCAACTAAACTCAACTGTTATTATTGGGGTCAAGTTTAGTAAAGAAAGCCAATAATAGCTGCTGTTGTGATGTTACAATCTGCCTCTAGATGAAGCAGACTGTGCCCCATATAAGATAGACTCATTTGACCCACCCCCCCCCCCCCCCCCCTCTCCCCCTCCTCCACCACCATCAAACCGTGCTGTTAATTGTGTTGGTTACCCCTGCATGATCCTAAATTCTACCTCAGCGAATTTCTTATCGAGGGGTCCACCGGAGTCGCCAATCACTCAGAGAAACGGACCGGAGTAGGCTAAAGGGGGGTCCGAATGATGTGAACGAAATTCCGTTTCCTCTCGTCCACACGCTGCACTAATACAAAAGCGTTTAGTTTCAATTTCGTATTTTGGAGATTCATATGCCGTTTTTTTTATTTTCAAACACGAGCCTGTTGTAAAATAAAATGTGTATGCGGATGAACCGAGGCAACACTGTCCGTGGAGGACGCCATTACGCACAGTCCTAGGTCCGAAATGCCAGGATTATTATTATGGTGCGTGTGACAGCTCTCGGACCTGGGACAACGACATCACTAACGAGGTCGGACTAGAGAAACGTGTATATTTACAGACAGTCGCGATGTGGAGCGGATCCTTCCCGTTTGCACCGGAGCTTCCTCGGACCTACAGCCAGCCATTTTAGAGCCGAGGGTCCGAGACGCCAAGAGCGCGACCCGAAACGGCTTTTAGGACAAACTTTCCCTGCGCGCTGTCATTTCCTCCAGCCGTGCTGTCAGAAACCGGCCAGCCTTTCGATACATTTAAAAAACTGTATTTTAAACTATACTCCACCCATACGCTCGCTGCATAGGGACTGCCTTACCCGTGCTGTGGATATTTCCGGAGGACCAAATATGACTGTGCAGTGTAAAAGGGTGATGCTGCGAATGCCGAGGGAGGGAGGGGTCAAGGGGAGTTGCTATGGTGTCGCAGCCTACCGGGTCCGACCAGTAGCCATGTTCAGCCTATGAGTATAATGTAGAACCTGCAGCCTCAGAGTTTGCGCCTCGGAGTCACAGACACGGGGTACAGAGCAAGAGAAAGGATAGATAAAGAGGATGGAATAGGATGCAATAGAATGGACTTGAACTCACACATTAATAACTGTGTGTCATAAAAAAGGAAGCCACATTTTTTTTTATCTCTTTTATTTCAAATCATTATCACTTACAAGCCTCAAGACTTGATGCGTCACACTCAACAGAGGGAAGAAGGATCACACAGTGAGATATCACAGAGTCGAACCATTATAAATTGGGCTACATGAAGGTATGATCACAAGCATAACTGATGTAGCATGTTAAATGCATCATATTTACATCACCATGAAGGCCAATGGGTTTGCTTCTAACAGTATGAATTGGCTTAAGCTGGAGGACGATCAAAGTAATGCTTGATGGGTTTGCAGATTATAATTTTGCCTGCAATTTGATAAGACGCAGGAGAGAGTGACGGAGGCCATGCATGAGCAGTGTTCCACAAATACCCACAATGTTAAAAGCACAGGAGAAATGGCTTAGCCTTCAAGGCAGCAGAAAATATTTCAGCATCTAACAGACCGTCATCATAGCCTAGATAGTTGAAGCAAAGCTGCAAAACAGAGAGGGACTTCACTGGGCGATGGGTTTAAATCATAGACCTATTATGAGAGGTGCAGGTATGTGTCAGGAGTGCATGTTCGTATTGTGGTGTATGGTGTATGGTGGGTCGAGGGGTCAGACGTGCAGGTCGTCATTCTATATCACCAGTCTCGCACGCTTCGATCTCTGAGACCAGCCGGTGGGGGAAGAGTTTAAACTGCAACCATGT